>NW_010966967.1:64486-75013 GCF_000463585.1 Tarenaya hassleriana
CATCAATCAAATATTACAATAAAAGTAAGAATTATTTGGAGGTAAAAAACCCTGTGCGGACAGAACATCGAAACGAGATGCGACGACAAAAGGAAAAGAAAGGGTGCAACACGAGGACTTCCCAGGAGGTCATCCATCCTAGTACTACTCTCAGCATCCTGAAGTACTTGAGAAGGACTCAGGATGTGTTCTTGGTATACGGTGAGTCGAAAGACGAGCTCGCTGTAAGAGGTTACACCGATGCTAGTTTCCAGTCAGACCCGGATGACTACAGATCGCAGTCTGGCTATGTTTTCTGCTTGAACGAAGGCGCTGTTAGCTGGAAGAATTCTAAGAAGGAAGTTTTTTGGAGACTTGGGTGTCATTCCTAGTGCTGATAGCCCCATTGCTCTGTATTGTGACAACAATGGAGCGATCGCACAAGCGAAAGAACCCAGATCCCATCAACGATCCAAACACATACTCAGACGGTTTCACCTTATCAGGGAGATCATAGACAGAGGAGACGTGCACATTTGCAGGGTGTCGACAGATGACAACATTGTCGATCCATTGACGAAGCCTCTCCCTTCGTCGAAACATGAGGGTCATGTTAGGGATATGGGCATTAGATGTTTAGCAGTTCATGATTAGAGCAAGTGGGAGATTGTTGGTTTAGTGCTCTATGATGTACTGTTTATGAGCTTTATTTAGATACATTTGATGTATTGATACTTTCTATGGTTTATGAGAGTATTTGATTCATTACATGTTCTTGCATACTAGATGTGTTATGAAATCCATGTATTGTTATGAACAATACTAAACTCCCTAGTCTTGTGTCGTTATGAGAATAACGACATAATAAGACTAGTATGATGTGTGATTAATGATCATATAGATGATCATAGGTATTTGGATACGATCACAATCATAGGTATTCATTGGAGAACGCACACTACTAGAAAACACGGAAAAGGTGACGCAAAAGATGACGCAAAATTTGCGTCACTAAAATGGTGACGGGTTCCATGATTGGATCCTAAGACCTGAGACATTTACGGAATCCAACATGAGGAGTTGCGTGCTTTGATTACGTCAAACGTCCTGCGTAACAGGAGGACTATAAAGGCGTGTATCAGGTATGAGACGAATCATGTACTGGATTGTAGATAGTCAAGACGGGATTTGTACCTCTCGTAAAAGAGAGAGATATCGCTGGGCCCCTCGTGTGAGCGAGACTGTAGAAATGTGTGGCCGCACTATAGACGAACGTCGTCTATTTCAGACAGTCGAACTCAGTGAACGAGAAAACAGTCGAATCAGATAAGGTGGCTTGTCCATGCCTTATATTCGACATATGATATCGTGATACAAAAGGATCATCAACAAGAATCATCACTGGCGTTCGTAAGATCACGAACAAACTCTATTCGAGATAGGTAGTCATAGTTTCTTGCTAGAGACCGCCAATGACTTGTATATCCGGAATAGAGATTTCGGATTATACTACTATATCGAATGAGCCTACAGGGTCACACACACAGGGAAGGACAAATGCACGAGAAAACGTCGAGAAATCTGGACAGAGGTCTGGACCGTCCGGTCTAGGAGTAGACCGAACGGACCGGAGCATCTAGTCCGAACGGACCAAATTGTTGGACCGAACAGACTAGAGAGTCCAGTCCGAATGGACCAAGTGTTGGACCGAAGAGACCGACCCGTAAGTCCGAACAGACCTAGTTATGAGACTGGTCCGAACGGACCAAGTGTCCAGACCGAACGGACTACTAAGCATGGACCAAGTGTTGGACCGAAGAGACCGACCCGTAAGTCCGAACAGACCTAGTTATGAGACTGGTCCGAACGGACCAAGTGTCCAGACCGAACGGACTACTAAGCAGTCCGTTCGGTCTGTGTTTCGGATTTAATTTTAAAGTCCGGATCTAGGGTTAATCACTTGAATAAGAGGAGAAAAATAACCCTAACACTAAGGGGCGGTCTCTAGCACATCGTTTCAGATCTAGGGTTAATCACTTGTCTAAGGGATTGAAGAAGTGATCTAAATCTCTCTTTCTCAAAGCACATCATCGAATAGAAGATTCGAGTCCTTGCAGACAAGTTCCAAAGGTTGTAATCCATCCCGAGGTGTGGATACGTGTAGAGGGCAAGGTATTCTTCCTGCCTACAGTGATCGGACGAACATATCAATTGATACAGGCCCCGGATCGATTGAGGTAAGCGTTCTATCGTTTCTACAAGATCATGCATGATAGGTTTTAGGCTTTTATCAAAATTTTTGTTTTACATCCGCTGCGCAAACCCTAGAACCGATCTCTTAGGAATAGGATTCGCTTATGAGATCCCAGGAAACCCTTGCTTGTTCCTCGAACATAGTCTTTAGATGCTCGATCATCTCGAAGGCATTAGTTCCTTCGAGTTGTTTCTGCAACTCAGCCGACATAGATCCGAGCATCAGACAGGTCACGTCCAGGTTGTCATTGATGTGCTTATGGTAAGCATATCTGACAGCCCTGGGCATATTGGCCGCTGGTCCTCAGGAACGACTTCTTCCAGCACGTAGAGCTTCCGCTCATGCATGAGAACAATTCTTAGGTTGCAGTACCAGTCGAGAAAGTTTCCACCAGTGAGTCTCTCTCGATCCAGGATGGATCGCATGGAGAGATTAGCCAGATTACCTGCAGCAGCCATATTCTACAAAAAAAAAAAGACAAACAAACAGACAGAAAAACATGCAAGTCGCTTAGTACACATACTATCACAGATAATAGATGCAATATGACAGGCTCCCACTAAGAAAAACACCCTCAATGAGTTTCTAAGTGAGCTAGGATCCATATTTCACATGTTTTTGAGTCAGCTAGGGCATGACGCTCAAAAACATGTTATTTAGGTAGACAACGCATTGTCAATCATATCATATATGACTCCTAGATGTGTATGGGATAGTGATACGCTATCACTGCATGTTCCTCATCCCATCCTTACCATTAGGTCCAAGTCCGACTTGATAACCCAATTCAAGCTCAACCATATTCGAGCTATGAGAATCACGATTTCTCCTTACTGCCTCACCAAGATAGTCAGGCACGCTCAGCTAGGGCATGACCCGTAACCATGACGATCGAGGCCTTGACAGTTGCTCTACTAATGGGCGGTAATAGCTTGAGATTAATCACGAGGAAGAGGACAAAATTTCGGACTTGAGAAGTGTCTAAGGTCCAGTCCGGAGCTGACCAGAATCTGGTCCGCCGGACTGACCTTGGTCAGCTTCTCTGGTCCGCCGGCTTGAGATTGATCATGAGGAAAAAGGATAAAATTTCGGACTTGAGAATTGTCTGAGGTCCAGTCCGGAGCTGACCAGAATCTGGTCCACCGGACTGACCTCAGTCAGCTTCTCTGGTCTGCCGATCTGTCCGTTTTGAGAAAACTTCTGAGCTTGGTCCGGAGCTGACCAACTCTTGGTCAGCTCCGGACCAACTCAGTCTTCTTCTCTCCTCCGAGCTGACCTAGAATCGGACTCAGTTCGAAACTGAGCTTGGTCTGGGGCTGACCAAACTTCATAAGCTCCAGACCAAGTTAGTTCGTTTCATGTCTGCTCCGAGATGACCAAAACGTGGTCTGAAGTCTGATCTGTTTGCTGGTCCGGCTGACCAACGCTTGGTCCGACTGACCGCAGACAGATCAATTTCGGAACAGATTTTTCGGGTTTCGAAAATTAGGGTTTCACCCCCGTTTCGTCGCACCGATAACCCGTCCCAGACTCCATACCATCCATGCATCATTCAACAATCACAAATATCATTAAACATGCATAGATTCAATGATTACATGCAATTTAACGATTAAATCATGCAATCATATAACAAGCACAGTGATATACAGAGAACCAGGCTCTGATACCACTGTTGGAAAATCTACGGGTTCCTAGGATGCGATCGTATCGATCTAGGGTTTGGTTTACTAGGTTTCATGTAGCAGAAGAAAGATCTAAACCTAGTCAAACGTCACACGCAACCAAACTTGCAAAACCCGAAAGTTCGTGTATATCACCGAGAGAATCGTTACTTACCTCGTTCTCAATGAAACTTGAAGCAAATATCGATCCGGGGCCTGTTCTTAATCTCCTAGGACTGAATTTACAGTCCCTGTACACGTATCCACACTGACGGGAATGATTCCAAACGATTTGGAACGTATCTGCTAGGATTAGTGAAGATAAGGGTAATTCAAGTGACCGGATCTAATCCCGAGAAGCTCAAAAAACGAAAAGAATGAACTCTCTAGGGTTCTTAGATGTCTCTCTGAGTTTTAGGACGGCCTTAATTAAGTTTGGATGAAATCCCAAACTTAAATAATCTTAGAAAACCCTAAATCCGAATTTTTGAAAATTTTCCAGATCCCGAACCGGCGGACCAAGCTTGCTCAGCTCCCTTCGGACCGCTTGACCTGGAGGTTTGGTCCGGCTGACCAACTTTTGGTCAGCTCCGGACCCAACCTCTTGGTTCCTTTTTTCGGTCTGTCGTTCTTAGGTCCTCGGTCCGCCTGACCCAGCGTCTGGTCCGGGGCTGACCAACTCTTGGTCAGCCGGACCAGACCTGGGCAGATGACCTCGCATTAGTGATTACATAATCGAATGGATGGTCTATTCGGATTATGTAATACATCTGATCAAGGAACAATAATTGATCCTTGATTCAGATGGTACAATCGTTGCACCTAAACCGGTTAGAACTAGGAGCTCTATGAGTAAAGCACTTGTCAAGGCCTCGATCGTACGTGTCATGGGCCATGCCAAAGTTGGGTGTGCGTGCTACCTTGGTGAGGCAAGATGGAGAAATTGTGGTTCTCATAGCTTGAAAGTAGATGCTTGATCTAAGTGTGGTTTAAAAATCCCTTTTATGTAATGCTAACCTTGTACCTTCTATTACTAGAGCACTAGTCAAGGCGTCGATCATCCGTACCACGGGTCATGCCAAAGCTGAGCGTGCCAGATTATCTTTGTGAGGCAAGGTGGGAAGTCGTGGTTCCCACAGCTTGAATATAGTTTAGCTTAGGTTAAGTTGTCAAGTTTGACTTGAGACTTAATGGTACAGATGAGACGAGTATGCAATGATATTTGATATCATAGTCTAATAAAAGATCTAAGAATCCTATTGGATGTGATTGACATTAGATATCTACCTAAATAAGCATAAGATTGAGTGTAACAACTCATTCTTATGTGAAATATGGATCTTAGTCCCATATAAAAAATTATTTTAGGGTTATTTTTCTTTATGCGAGTATAGCTCGTATATGCATCTATGTTGTCATTGATTGGTGATGGACTAGCTGGTAGTGGATCATTGATAGAATCTGCATTTTATTTTGTTCGTTGTGTTCAGTCTTTTTCTGTAGGACATGACGTCAACCGGTAGTGTACCGAGTTTGACGATGCGATCTAACTTTGAGAAGGATAAATTGACCGGGACGAACTTCTTGGACTGGTATCGTAAGTTGAGAATTGTTCTCAAGCATGACAAGAAGTCATACGTCCTGGAAGGGTAATAAAACGTATTTTGGGTGATGTTTTGATATAGGATGTCTAGCGTATTTCACTCTATTTTACATATTTGTAAGCATTCTAGGGCACATTTGGCTTCGATATTGCATGGTTGTATTCTTTGTGTTTAAACAGGTTTCCATGCATAAAAAGAGCAAAAAGAGTGGAAAACATGGGCTGCGGAACATCACGGATGAAACGGAAACATTTGGAGTTTCTCCAGGGAAAACGTGAAGCTCAGAAAACGTCAAATCTTGCAAGTCCGATAACTTTAACTCTAGAAGTCCAAATCATGCATTCTCTACATCATTGGAAAGCTCTTTTCGATATCTACGCATAGACGCAAGATCAAAAAAATCCGATTTCGGAGCAAGAAGTTTTGAGCAAATTCGTGAAGCCCGTCAAAACTGCAAAGTCACACGATCGTGTCACTTGTGTAGACACGATCGGGTCACTTAAAATCCGGAAATTTTCCAAATTTTCCCAGCTAGGACTCGAATCTCTATTCGATTTTGTGCTTCGAGAAAACGAGACTCTTCGGTTTTCAAACTCTTTGGATCTCACCCAAAAGCTCTCTCAAACCTCTGAACGTTGGTACCAAAAAGTCTCTCACGAATTCGGGTTCTAATCTCTTTCTTATAAAGTGATTTAACCCTAATTTCGGTTTAATTTTCGGAAAACCGAAACCTGGAACGGACGGTCCGAAATTGCATGTGGACCGTCCGTTCCAGTAAGGCAGAACGGACGGTCTACGTTTAGTGCGGACCGTCCGTTCTATCATCATAGAACGGACGGTCTGCGTGTTGTCGTGGACCGTCCGTTCTGGGACCACGCATCCGAACCGTCAGGTCTGGACCCTTCCGACTCGGTTTTCCGTCGTTTTCTCTCGTGCATTTGTCTTTCCCTGCGTGTGGGACGCTGTAGGCTCATTCGATATAGCAGTATAATCCGAAATCTCTATTTCGGATATACAAGTCATAGACGGTCTCTAGCAAGACACTATGACTACCTATCTCGAATAGAGTTTGTTCGTGATCTTTACGAACGCCAGAGATGATTCCGGTTGATGATCCTTTTGTATCACGATATCATATGTCGAACATAAGGCATGGACAAACCACCTTATCTGATTCGACTGCTTTCTCGTTCACTGAGTTCGACTGTCTGAAATAGACGACGTTCGTCTATAGTGCGGCCACACATTTCTACAGTCTCGCTCACACGAGGTGCCCAGCGATATCTCTCTCTTTTACGAGAGGTACAAATCCCATCTTGACTATCTACAATCCATTACATGATTCGTTTCGTACCTGATACACGCCTTTATAGTTCTCCTGTTACGCAGAACGTTTGACATATTCAAAGCACACAACTCCTCATGTTGGATTCCGTAGATATCTCAGATCTCAGGATCCAATCATGGAACCGCCATATGAGATTCAAGTCATGACGCTAGTCCATGTGACAATCTCATGCGGGTCAATCCAGTATTCCGTTCTCCAACGAATACATATGACTATGATCATATCCAATACCTACGATCATCTATATGATCATCAATCACACATCACACTAGTCTTATTATGTCATCATTCCCATAATGACACAAGACTAGGGAGTTTAGTATCATTCATAATGATACACGGATTTCATAACAGATCTAGTATGCTAGAACATGTAATGAATCAAATACTCTCATATAAACCATAAAAAATATCAATACATCGAATGTATCTGAACAAAGCTCATAAACAGTACATCATAGAGCATTAAACCAACAATCTCCCACTTGCTCTAATCATGAACTGCTAAACATCTAATGCCCATATCCCTAACATGACCCTCATGCTTCGGCGAAGGGAGAGGCTTCGTCAACGGATCGACAATGTTGTCATCTGTCGACACTCTGCAAATGTGTATGTCTCCTCTGTCTATGATCTCCCTGATAAGGTGAAATCGTCTGAGTATGTGTTTGGATCGTTGATGGGATCTGGGTTCTTTCGCTTGTGCGATCGCTCCATTGTTGTCACAATACAGAGCAATGGGGCTATCAGCACTAGGAATGACACCCAAGTCTCCAACAAACTTTCTGATCCAAACAGCTTCCTTTGCTGCGTCCGACGCTGCAATATACTCAGCTTCTGTAGTAGAATCTGCAACGGTCGCTTGTTTGGAACTCTTCCAGCTAACAACGCCTCCGTTCAAGCAGAACACATAGCCAGACTGCGATCTGTAGTCATCCGGGTCTAACTGGAAACTAGCATCGGTGTAACCCTTTACAGCGAGCTCGCCTTCCAACCCACCGTATACCAAGAACACATCCTTAGTCCTTCTCAAGTACTTCAAGATGTTCTTGACGGCGATCCAGTGAGACTCACCTGGATCTTACTGGTATCTACTCGTCATGCTCAACGCGTAGGATACATCTGGTCGAGTACAAAGCATGGCATACATGATGGATCCAATTGCCGAAGCATATAGAATCCGATCCATGCGTTCTCGCTCATCAGGTGTCGTAGGACATTGACTCTTGCAGAGAATTGTGCCACTGCTCATCAGTAAGGTTCCTTTCTTGGAATCTTGCATCTTGAACCGTTTCAAGACCTTATCGATGTAAGTACTCTGACACAATCCTAGAAGACGCCTCGATCTATCTCTATAGGTCTTTATGCCTAGAATATAGGCCGCTTCTCCTAGGTCCTTCATAGAAAACTGCGTTCCTAGCCAAGACTTAACGTCTTGCAAGGTAGGAACGTCATTCCCTATGAGGAGAATGTCATCCACGTACAACACTAGAAAAACTACTGTGCTCCCACTAGCCTTCTTGTAAGCACATGGCTCGTCTTCGTTATGTGAGAAACCAAACCTTTTGATTGTCTCATCAAAGCGAAGGTTCCAGCTCCTCGAAGCCTGCTTCAGTCCATAAATGGACCTCTGAAGCTTGCACACCATCCTCGGGTTCCTTGGATCGACAAAACCTTCGGGTTGTGTCATGTACACATCCTCGGTCAAGTTCCCGTTAAGGAACGCGGTCTTGACATCCATTTTCCATATCTCATAGTCATAATATGCGGCTATGGCAAGTAGGATCCTGATGGACTTCAGCATAACTACAGGCGAAAACATCTCATCATAGTCAATACCATGAATTTGACGGAATCCTTTCGCCACAAGTCGTGCCTTATACGTGTGCACGTTGCCATCCATGTCGGTCTTCTTCTTGAAGATTCACTTGCATCCGATGGATTTAATCCCTTCAGATGCATCAACCAGAGTCCATACTTGGTTGTCTACATGGATTGAATCTCGGACTTCATAGCCTCGCGCCATTTCTCGGAATTCGGATTCGCCATAGCCTCTGGGTATGTGGTAGGCTTGTCATGTTCCAATAACATGAGTTCCTCATTCCCAATCACGAGAAATCCGTATCTCACCGGCTCTTGGCGAATCCTGCCTGATCTCCGAGATTCACTCGTCGAAGGTTGAGTCACAACCGGCAGTGAAATAGGTTGAACATCTTCAACTTGTTCACTCGGCTCAACGTCTACTTGTTGCTCTTGAACTTCCTCAAGTTCGATCCTACTCCCACTGACTCTTTTGGAGACGAACTCTCGCTCCATAAAAGTCGCATTCCTGGCCATGAACACCTTGTTCTCTACCGGAATGTAGAAGTAGTAACCCTTAGTTTCCTTAGGGTAGCCTACAAATAAACACTTATCAGATTTGGAGGATAACTTATCAGTCATCTGACGCTTCACGTAAGCGGCGCAACCCCAAATTCTGACAAACGACAATGCGGGACGCTTCCCCGTCAATATCTCATATGGCGTCGTTTCAGCCGACTTCGTTGGACTCCTATTCAGCAGGTACGCGGCGGTCTCTAAAGCATAGCCCCAGAAGAACTTCGGAAGATCTGTCTGACTCATCATAGACCGAACCATGTCTAACAGTGTTCGGTTCCTCCGTTCAGACACGCCGTTCCATTGTGGGGTTCCAGGAGGAGTTAATTGTGATACAATACCACAATCAACCAGCTAGTCAGTGAACTCTTGGCTCATATACTCGCCACCACGAACTGATCGAAGTGTCTTGATCGTCTTGCCAAGCTGGTTCTGTACTTCGTTTCTGAAAGCCTTGAACATTTCAAGTGTTTCAGACTTATGTCTCATCAAATAGACATAACCGTATCGACTGTAATCATCAGTGAACGTAACGAAATACAGATAACCTCTTCTAGCTGGACAGCTCATTGGTCCGCATACATCACTATGTATCAGATCCAATAACTCTGTGGTTCTCTGTCCTTTCCCCTTGAAAGGATGCTTTGTCATCTTGCCCATCAAACAAGACTCGCAAAATTCAAGAGACTCAAAGTCAAATGAATCCAGAAGACCTTCAGAATAAAGCTTCTGAATGCGCTTCTCGTTTATATGGCCTAGACGACAATGCCAGAGAAAGGTCGGGTTTAAGTCGTTCGACTTAAACCGTTTAGTACTCACGCTATAGATGGACGATGTTGAGTTCGAAGGCTGATCATTCAAGACGTATAAACCATTAACTAGATAACCATTACCATAGTAAATATCGTCTAGATAAATCATCAAACTCGAGTTCTCAATCACAAATCGAAAACCATCCAAATCCAGACAAGAAATAGAAATAATGTTTCTGCTAGTCGCATGAACATAGTAACAATTACTCAATTCTAAAACAAGTCCAGAAGGAAGATGCAAATCATAAA
This sequence comes from Tarenaya hassleriana, assembly GCF_000463585.1. Taxonomy (NCBI): domain Eukaryota; kingdom Viridiplantae; phylum Streptophyta; class Magnoliopsida; order Brassicales; family Cleomaceae; genus Tarenaya; species Tarenaya hassleriana. Next base: position 74,773 of record NW_010966967.1, read on the forward strand.
CCCCAACACACAATGCAGCAACTCTTGCTCCATTTCCGACGCGTAGATCCGCTTCTCCCTTAGCCAACATCCTACTTCTTCTTAGTCCCTGCACATTTCCACAAGTGTGTGAGGCACTTTCGGTATCTAATACCCACGAAGATATAGTACAGATGTTAGCCTCTATAACGTGGATACCTAAGGCAGAAACTTCACCAAGCTTCTTGTCCTTCAGATCCTCCAAGTAAAGGTGACAATTACG
>NW_010966968.1:0-754 GCF_000463585.1 Tarenaya hassleriana
CTTATCAAATATCGGAAACTTCGGCGGTTGTATCTACAAATAAGAAGATCCGAATCATATTGTACACAATTCACTTGAGCTATTTTTCATGGCACCTTAAATTGTCTCCCATGATTTTCCACATAAAACCATAAACATTATAACAATTAAAATTTTAATTGATAATTAAAAACCGTCATTCATTAATATAAAATTAAAAAATATATAATCTACACTCTTTTCAAATATTAAAATATCACTTAAATATAAAAATACTTCAAATTATAAAATAATATTAAAAACTATTAATTTATGGTATCACTTATTTATAAAAATAATCGATATTTTACAAATTAAGTGTATATAATAATTTTAATGTTATATATATATATATATATATATATATATATATTTGAATTTATATTATTCTATTGTAGTAAAAATTTAGGTGGATTATTAAAGGAAAAAATTATTTCTTGAAAAAAATAAATTTATAGTATATTTTTAAAATATTTTATATTAGATTAATTCCATCATATTTGATTGATTTTTATTTTAAATTTGTATATATTAAAATATGTAAATTTATACATTAAATATCAAATTGGTTGGTAAACTTAAGATAGTCTTCAAATATGATTGATTTTTATTTTAAATTTGTATATATTAAAATATGTAAATTTGTACATTAAATATCAAATTGGTTGGTAAATATTTTTCATTTAAAATAAAGTTTTATCCATCTATTTTTATTATGTATAAAATTATAAGTTAT
>NW_010966969.1:0-753 GCF_000463585.1 Tarenaya hassleriana
ATCCTTGCGGTGAGTTGTGAATCGGGTTATATATTTTAGACTCGGTACACACGTATCAGTAACGGACGACATGAAGTGCGGCATCCCAATGGTCCTGACGCGAAGATTGCATAAATTGAGATAAGATGTGAACCGAATAAGAGAGTTCTGGTCTTGTCTTAGTGAGATAAATTAAGCGACCGACGAGACGACGATACTGTCCTGGATCATCGAGTAACGCACTTGTCGATACAGTAAGACGGTGATTTTGATCCAGCGAAAAACCAGCCGGCTTGCAACCGAGGAGACCAACTTCTGCGATGATATCAAGGGCGTACTTCCTTTGACAGTCGTGAATGCCTGTGGTGTTCCGCGCCACTTCCAAACCGAGAAAAAATTTGAGACGACCAAGATCTTTCATGTGAAAACACGAACTCAAGTATGTCTTGAAGGCAGTAAGAGCAATATTCGAGTTGCCAGAGATGACTAAATCATCAACGTAAACCAGAACACAAAGATGAACATGGCCTTCTCGAAACGTGAACAAGGAATGGTCGGATTGAGACTGAGCAAAACCGTAATCAGTCAATGCCGAGGACAACTTCTCGAACCAGCAGCGAGGAGCTTGTCAAAGTCCGTACAATGACTTCCTTAGACGACATACCATACTGATGAGGACATCACCAAGGACACGGAACATGAAGACGCGGAGTTTGTAGATGCGGAGCTTGGAGATGCGGAGCAAGGAGCGGAACCGGAGCTCGGAGCGGGAAT
>NW_010966970.1:0-753 GCF_000463585.1 Tarenaya hassleriana
CATAATACAAATATATACATATATATAACACTATTAAAATAATCATATATATACGTATATAGCTTGAGCGTATGTCTTTATATTATGTTTTTATATATATTAAGATAAATAGATACACAAATTGTTCATTGAAGCTAGGGGCTTACGAGACATTGTGATCAAGAGAGCGAAGAAGATTATGGTGAAGTAAGCCTTCGACATGTTCGGTGGTTGTTTTTTTTTTTTTGGTTACAAAAGATAGTTTTCTTTACTCTCTTTTTTTAGGCCTATGAAAATGTTTTTATGCAATGGGTGGAGAGGTCCATCAAGAACCATAGTTCTTTATATAGTGTTTAGAGCTAAATCTATGTTGGCCTTATCATAAAAGATTTGGAATGAAATCTTTGAGTATTTAATTCTTGTAACAAATGATAAGGATTACATTTTTAACGGCCTTTGTGTTCAATAATTACATATTATGTTCTTCATAAAAAAAAATTACACACGTGTTAAAAATCTTCTTTTTTCTGATACTTTCCAAATTCGAGACCTTTATTCAGATTTATTTACTTATTTATTCAGAGCAACAAATTTTTACAGATACAGATAATACTAATAAAATAATCATACCATTGAAAATAACATAGTATTGTGCAATGCCTTTTAAAAAATAATCTATGTAATAATACTTTTTTTATAAATCAGTATAACAATTAAATCAAGGTTATATCCTCGTTTCATTGGGAGAAATATCTAAAGTACCTGCTATATTAA
>NW_010966971.1:0-753 GCF_000463585.1 Tarenaya hassleriana
ACCCCTGAGCAACTAAACGTGCTTTGTTGCGAACTATCTCCCCAAACTCGTTAGTCTTGTTCTTGAAAATCCACTTCGTGCCAATGACATTTGTATGTTGAGGGCGGGGAACTAAATACCAGACATCATTGCGGACAAACTGTTCCAACTCTTCCTGCATTGCCCGAACCCAGAACTCATCATGAAGTGCTTCACAGACCTTCTTAGGTTCAAGTTGAGAGGTAAAGCAGACAAAACGAACCAGATCTTGATAGTTTATTCTGGACTTATGCCGAGTTTGACGAGGAGCTTGAAGATCGCCAATTAGATCACTAGCAGAGTGATTCTTGTGTACAGAAATAGATGTTTCTGGTCCAGATAAACTGTCATCAAATTCTCCAGTGTCGGTGGAAGAACCATCTGATTCATCTTTCTGAGGAGGGGCAGGAGCAATCCGAGAGCATTCTGGGATATTACGAGAAGTACTTGGCTCCAGTGAAATGCCGTCAACACACCGTGATGTTTCCTCATCAAATACAACATTGGCAGATTCCATTACTGTTTTAGTACGAAGATTGAACACTCGGTATGCGGCTGAGTTTTGTGCATACCCAAGAAATATCCCTTCATCACTTCTAGGATCCATCTTGCCAAGATACTCCCTGTCATTGAGAATGTAACATGTACAACCAAACACATGAACAAATTTGAGAGGAGGTGACCGTCCCTTCCAGAGTTCGTAAGGTGTTTTGGTCATTCCAGAACGCAGATAGA
>NW_010966972.1:0-407 GCF_000463585.1 Tarenaya hassleriana
GTTAATGTGTTAAAAAGATAAGTGAGAAAGGATTAAACGGATTAAAATAATTCTTGCATTGAGAGATTAGTTGGCACTGTTCTCCATGAGAATGGGCTCTCCGGGCTCAACCCGGGCTGCTCACTAAGCTTTTGCTTAGCCCTCCGTTGTTGAATTTTTCAGATCCCGAGGAGCACGAGTAGCGCACTGTGGACGACGACAACTTGTGAAGACATCATTTATGTACGGTTAATTAATCCTGTTTTCGTACGTTTTGGTTTGGGGAACAAGGTTTTGTGTGGAACAGTGTGTTTAATTGTGTGTTTGGACAAGTGGTTTGCAAGAAACGTGTGATTGTTTATTTCCACTGCGTGTGGTGTTTTAAAATAATTTTTATATTCCCGTACTTTTGGTTGTTTTATGTTTTA
>NW_010966973.1:0-1126 GCF_000463585.1 Tarenaya hassleriana
AGCCCCTTCCAGGACATATGACTTCTTATCGTGCTTGAGAACTATTCTCAAGTTACGATACTAGTCTAAGAAATTTGTCCCGGTCAATTTATCCTTCTCAAGGATAGATCGCATCGTCAAACTCGGTACACTACCGGTTGACGCCAATTTATCCTTCTCAAGGATAGATCGCATCGTCAAACTCGGTACACTACCGGTTGACGCCATGTCCTACAAAAGAGACAAAAACATAACGAACAAAACAAATGCAGATTCTATTAATGATCTACTACCAGCTAGTCCATCATCAATCAGTGTCAATCTATCTATGATCCACTACCAGCTAGTCCATCATCAAAACAGTGACAACACAGATGTAAAGATAAGCAATATTCCCATAAAGATCCTCAACATGCGAGCTCATGTTGAGGAACTTGAGCGTATGGGAGTGAACTTCGATGCTGACTTGGTTGCAGACTTGATCCTGATGTCATTACCCGAGGACTATAACCAGTTCGTTATGCAGTACCATATGCACGGGATGACTAAGAGCTTAGCCGAATTGCATGGGATAACCCAAGATAAACCATATTGAAGCTGTAGGAACCACGATTTCCTACCCTGCCTCACAAAGATAATCTGGCACGCTCAGCTTTGGCATGACCCGTGTTACGGATGATCGATGCCTTGACAGGCGCTCTAGTAATGGGAGGTACTCACTTAGCATTACATGAATAAGGGTTTTTCGAAACCGCACCTAGATCAAGCATCTACTTTCAAGCTATGAGAACCACCATTTCTCCATCTTGCCTCACCAAGATAATACGGCACACCCAGCTTTGGCATGGCCCATGACTCGTACGATCGATGCCTTGACAAGTGCTTTACTCTTAGAGCTTCTAGATCTAATCGGTTTCTGTGCAACGATTGTTCATAATCCAAATAGACCATCCATTCGATTATGTAATCCCAATCCCGAAGCTCCCACTAAATCAAGTATATCTAATATCTCGATTAAGTTACATGCATTCATTCACTATGGACCATCCATAAGAATAAATCATGTCTATTTGAGTCACAGTTGATCAGATTAAGCAACGATTGCATAATCGGACCTTGAAAACGAAAAATTTCGGAATCTGGACCT
>NW_010966973.1:8277-8991 GCF_000463585.1 Tarenaya hassleriana
TGTTCGTGATCTTTACGAACGCCAGAGATGATTCCGGTTGATGATCCTTTTGTATCGTGATATCATATGTCGAACATAAGGCATGGACAAGCCACCTTATCTGATTCGACTGCTAGGTAGTCATAGTGTCTTGCTAGAGACCGCCTATGACTTGTATATCCGAAATAGAGATTTCGGGTTATACTGCTATATCGAATGAGCCTACAGGGTCACACACGCAGGGAAGGACGAAACATGCGAGAAAACGACGGAAAAACCGAGACGGAAGGGTCTGGAACTGACGGACCAGAAGTCCGGAACGGACGGTCCACCGTGCCAGACCCGACGGTCCAGAACAGACTGTCCATTCCAGAAAGTCTGGAATGGACGGTCCACGTGAGCAGACCGTCCGTTCTACGTGCTGGAACGGACGGTCCACGGGCATTTCTGGACCGTCCGTTCCGGGCTTCAGTGTTTCCGAAATTAAACCGAAATTAGGGTTAAATCACTTTATAAAAGGGAGATTAAAAACCCTAATGAAAAAAGAGAAAAAGAGCCGACTTCAGAACACTCTTTGCAGATTTTTGGAGAGATCCAAGAGATTGAGAGTGTGATCAAAGTCCGTTTTTCTCGAAGCACAAATCGAATAGCGGATTCGAGTCCTAGCAGACAAGTTCCAATCGTTGGAATCCATCCCGAGGTGTGGATACGTGTAGAGGACGAGGTAATCTTCCT
>NW_010966973.1:10465-11027 GCF_000463585.1 Tarenaya hassleriana
GTGAGCGTGGCTTCCAAAGTGCCCATCTGATCTTCTATGGATTCCTTGAGGGAGGTGAGTCGGGGACCGAATCCCTCGACGGTCGTGAGTCGAGTGTCGAAGCTTTCTAGCCTCTACAAGATGAGGTCAAGCCGAGGGTCGGGGGTGGAGCTCGATTGATCCTCAACTCCCGATGTCGAGGGGTCAGTCGCTCTTCCTCTCCTGATTCTCAATCGGTCTGGGACAATGTCGAGAAAGTCTAGCCGCAGGGTATCGGGTGTGAACGGCTCGATCTGCTCGCACGGGAGCACAAGGCTTCGTGTCAGCCCATCATCGCCCGTGAAGATCCACTGCCATCCCCTTCGCTGAATGTGCCCTCGGAGTCGGAGGGCGTCCATGTCCAGAAGGATGTGATCGTCGACCATATCAGCTTGGTAGAATACTATTCCCGTGTCGACCCGCTATGCTATCTTTGTGATCATACCACCCACGCAAATGCACGTCTCGTTGGCCTTGGTGGAGGCCAACGTGTGGAGATGCATGGCTACCCGTGAAGCTAAGTCCATGTTGCTCCATTGGGCAC
>NW_010966973.1:11854-29161 GCF_000463585.1 Tarenaya hassleriana
AGCGGGTCGACACGGGAATAGTATTCTACCAAGCTGATATGGTCGACGATCACATCCTTCTGGACATGGACGCCCTCCGACTCCGAGGGCACATTCAGCGAAGGGGATGGCAGTGGATCTTCACGGGCGATGATGGGCTGACACGAAGCCTTGTGCTCCCGTGCGAGCAGATCGAGACGTTCACACCCGATACCCTGCGGCTAGACTTTCTCGACATTGTCCCAGACCGATTGAGAATCAGGAGAGGAAGAGCGACTGACCCCTCGACATCGGGAGTTGAGGATCAATCGAGCTCCACCCCCGACCCTCGGCTTGACCTCATCTTGTAGAGGCTAGAAAGCTTCGACACTCGACTCACGACCGTCGAGGGATTCGGTCCCCGACTCACCTCCCTCAAGGAATCCATAGAAGATCAGATGGGCACTTTGGAAGCCACGCTCACAACATCGATAGAGAGTGCCCAACGAGAGATAATGCGAGCGTGTGAGAAGATGATGGGTAACGATGACTCCGATGCGGGAGAATCAGACCAGGGGTCCGAGGAAGAAGGCTCTTCTGCATCCGGGGCCAGAAAGGGGAGCAAGAGGACGGCTCCTTGATTCGATCATCGTTAGGATAGAACGTTTAGCATTTCCTCGAAATCGGGTCAGAAAAATTTTTTCACAGAAAAAATGGGCGGACCGCTCGGTTTTTCGAGCGGTCACCCACTTGCAGATGAAAAACGAGCGGTCGCTCGCCTCTTCAGGCGGACCGCCCGTCCCGTTTTGAGCGACCGCTCGCAAAAGCAGGCGGCCCACCCGTTTTCTCCGACGAATTTTTGATATTTTCCAGTTATTTCAGATGGATTCCAGAAGTCGTTGGGGCAAAGCGCGCAAATACATTTCGGACAGAATACCCATCCTCCATGACTTCAAGCCGCAAGGAATGCCTTTCTCAAGTCTTGTAGATACAGCTCCCATCAACGTCCATGCACCTTTTGTGGAACCAACTCCATTCCAACCCCAATCGGACGAGGAAGCACTCGTCCTACATCGAGTCCAGAACAGAGGAATCAGAGCTTCAAAGTTTGTGCATCACCGCATCCTACCAAGGCAACTCTACGAGAGAATCAGGGATATTTTTCAACTCGTGGGCTAGGATCGCCTCTTCCAAGCCAACCCTCGGACTTACCGAAGACTGACAACAGAATTTGCTTACACCTTCAAATGCTTCATCCCGACGAATGGTAACCCTCGGGAAGGTTACTTTGGCTTCAGACTTGAAGGGCGGCAATTCTATCTCTGGGTGGAACAACTTTCAGAAATTCTAGGCGTCGAGATGAGCACCAACGCAGCAATTCCGAAGATCACAGTCACCAAAGCCCGAACTTTCTGGATGGAAATCGCAGCGGGCACCTTCTGCCCATGGGAACTCGAAGCCCTCATGATCCGACACCCCGCGATTCGCTATCTCTAGCAGTTCATGGCCTGCGCATTACTCGCACGAGAAGATCCACAAGTCGTCTCAATCACCGAACTCAACCTCCTTATGGGACCCCTCCACTTCATGATGCACAACCGGCCTGAAGTCGCCGACATAGCCTCGAGGGTCATCCTCCACATACACTCGGTACTCTCTTCCGATCTTGATTCAATTTGTTTTGGAGGTATAGTCACTTTGATTGCAGAGAGCGTAGGAATCAACCTCGGACCATACGTATACGACGCCATTCATGGAGACACGATCAACTTCATCCATCTCGTGGAAAATGGCCTAGTCAAAGAACAGAACGGAGACATCTTATGGAAGTTCGTGGACGTCGAGAATAGGTATCGATCATTCAACATGGCTTACTTTGTACTACCTCCTCTCACCCAAGAAGGCATCCAATTCGAAGTCGAGATGGATACTGGCACGGACTCCGACCAAGGATACTCATCTCACGGGTCCTGCTAAAGGCCCGCTCGGTCCTCCCTCTTCACCCTCACCCCTTTGCATTCATTTCGGCTAACATCGCATTGCACTGTAGTTCCCTCACATTGCATAGGTTTCATGGGCTTACGACAACTGCAAAAGAGAAATTGGAATGCGATTCCGCCTCATCGAAAAAGGTAACACAATCACCCCCTTCATTCCATCCATTCCTTATTTCTCTTTTAAAACTCTCCACTAGACGAGAGTCAACACCGTGGACGGTGTTTGATTCAAGTCTGGGGGGGAGGAGTGGCACTAACATACATCGTACCCATGAGCTCTACACATCATGCATCATTTGCACTTAGAATCATGCATTCTATATTCATCGAAAAAAAAACGAGTCTTGCATTTTGTACATACTTGCATGAATCGTCACTAATAGGTTGCATATGTGCATATAGATCTAGGACCACACACATACACTTGCATAAGGTTTTCCTCTCGAACATTTGGTCGGATAACAATGTGGGGGTATAGAGTGAGGATTGGTTTGGTAAGGTTCTAGGAGCTAAGTTTAGATTTATCTAAAGAGTTGAATGGATTGTCGGGTGAGGTAGAAATAGCTGATCCAACCCTAGAGCGAATGGATGTTACGTGGGATGATTTTGTCTCCTAAAGTCTAGATGGAGTAGAGGTTACGAACAAGCACGAAACGTCTCCCTAAGAACCACCCTTTGATCTCTAAGTTATGAAGCCTATAGAAAGCAACAAGCCCTAGAAAATACGATGTATCCCGACACTCCTCTGGCATCATCTCGTTAATGAAAATCATTCGGAGACATGAGTGCGTCGAAAATGAGGGCTCGGGTCTAAGTTGTGGGACAAGAAAAAAAAAAGAGAAGTGACGCTTGTCAAATTCCAACGTCCTAGAAGCCCGGGATTGCACGAAAAGGAAAAGAAAGAAAAAGAAAAAGAATGCAAAAACAAGAATAAAAAGGAAAGAGGTAGGGCGAAGAAAAATAGTGAAAATATGGGCCAAGTAATTTTTAGAGACCTCGATTTGGATGTGTTTAGGAGACATGCTCAACAAGTAAGAGATACTCCATTTTAGGTTGCGGGAAACAATAGAAATCCCATTGATAAACTTTCGTTTGAATGTTGGGGAAGATAGAGTACACCAAACCCGATTTCATTCACAGCGACTCTAATCCGTACTACCAATCCACTTCAAACCCCATTTGTTTTCTGATTATATTTAATCACCCCTGGATAGCTTCATAGCTGCACACTTACTCGAGGACGAGCAAACCTCAAGTGTGTGGGGATTTGATCACACAGGATTTTCACCGGTTTTTCCAACGTCTTACATCATACTTTGCACATACCTTAGGCATAATAGGACGTTAGACGGTCATGGGTAGGATTCTTTTCTCCATTTTTCATGCAGGATGATCGAACGAGGACATTCACGCACAAGGCACAGAAAAGGAGCGGAATCGAGAAGTCCCGGAAGGCTCAGAGAAAATAGGCGGCCCGCTCATTTTGCCGAGCGGTCGCCCATTGGCGAAATTTATCCCGAAAATTTGCTCAGAGAAAATGGGCGGCCCGCCCATTTAATCGAACGGTCGCTCGATGCCAAAATCACGGGAACAGGCGGTCGCTCAAGAAACCAGGCGGTCGCCCGTACGCAATGAAGAACGAGCGGTCGCTTGAACAAACGAGCGGTCGCCCGGAACCAGAAAAACGGGCGACCCTAAAGACGAAAACGGGCGACCCTGAAGAAAAAGTGAGCGACCGCCCGTTATTAAATCCGGCCCAAAAAGGAAAAGCCCGATTTTTGAGGAGAAACCTAGCTGCTGCACTTTCATAAAAAAGGGAGTTTGAGGAGAGAGAGGAGGACTCGATCAACTTGAAGAAAAACACCTTGGAGAAGTGAAAACTTGGAGAAGAAGGAGGCTACCATTGAAGACCATCTTGAGCTTCTCTTTTCCCTTTCTATGCTTCTTCATTTTGCTTTCTGTGTTGAAATCCTAGGCATGGAGTAGTAACATTTGTTGTGGGGGAAGGATCCCTAGTTTTGTATGGACATCTATGCTTAATCTATGATGCTTTTGAGTTTTCTTCCATGGGTTTGATGTTTTGTACTTAATGCTATCAACTTTGGCGAAATCTTAGTTGGTATGATGTTAGAACACATTGGTCATAGGGATATGGGGATGAGGTTTGGAACCAAACATCGAATGAGTGAGTTATTCACATTGGGAGATGGCTTAGCTTGCTTAGGGTTCATGATGGGGTAAGTTAATGCGTCTAGAGATCATTTGGATCATTGGGAAATGGGTGAATCAATTCTCTAGGTAGTGAGTTTAAGCTCGGGAGAGACAAACCCTAGATGAAGTGCTTGACACCCCCTTTTGGAAGATAAACCCGTAGGTATTGTAGTATCATCAACCGTCCGTGCAATTCTTGAGGGATCCCGAACCCACAACGCCTCAATTCCATCGTTTTACAACCCGTTAATTTTGCTTGCTTTCTTGTATTCCGACACTCATCATAAATCATATTTTTATTTAACCATCAATCTAGCTTAGGGATAGATTAAAACAACCTAGTCCTCGTGTTCGACCCCGTTACTACAACTACCGTATACTTGCGGATAGTGGTACGAATCGGGTACTAAATATAAGACTCGCTGCGTGCGCATCAGTCTGGAAAATGTTCCAGACCGATCGGTCCGGAACCATGGACCAATCGGTCGATGTCGGGACTTCAGAAACTCGCTCTAATTAGGGTTTTAATTGGGATTAACTTTAGGGAACGCCTCCCAAGCCTCTGGGCACGACTTTCAGACCCTTTGGGGAGTTTTTGAGAGTTGAAAACCTAAGAATTACATCCCTGAAACCCTTGCGCAAATAAGAACGTGTTCTTCAGACCTAGCAGACAAATTCCAACCGTTGGAATCCTTTCCGCCGTGTGGATACGTGTAGAGGGTGAGGTATTCTTCCTGCCTTATGTGATCGAACGAACACATCAATTGATACAGGCCCAGATCGATTGAGGTAAGCGTTCTAACGTTTCTACAAGATCATGGATGATAGGTTTTAGGGTTTCATCAAATTTTTGTTTTACATCCGCTGCGCAAAACCCTAGAACCGATCTCTTAGGAATTAGATTCGCTCTTGAGATTCCAGGAAACCCAACAGTGGTATCAGAGCCTGGTTTTCTATATGATTTTGTTAGAACCCGATCACGCACATGATAGGATTTGAATTGTTTGAATCTGTGTTTGCTTTGATGCTATGCATGATTTGATTGTGGATCTAGAGTAGATTTTCTGTTCATTGTTGCATAGTGTGCAAGAGCTTCGAATTCTGAGTTTGCAGGCGAAAACCGAGTCGAATTCGGATCTGAAACGACGAAAACGAGATCTGATCACGTTTTCGCCTAGACCGATCAGTCTAGTCCTGTGGACCGATCGGTCTAAGGTTTCACGGGTTGGTTGGACCGATAGGTCTGGACTGAACGGTCCACACGTGTGGACCGATCGGTCTGGACCGTTCTGGACTGTGTAGACCGAATTGCATAGACCGATCGGTCCACGTCCCGAGGCTTCACCAAAATTTTGGTTTTTCGTTTCAGGATCTGGTTTGAGCAATCGCTGCTTAACCCGATCAACTGTGATTCAGAATAGCATGATTCGTTCTTTTGGATGGTCCATAGTGAATGAATGCATGTAACTTAATCAAGATATTAGATATGCTTGATTGAGTGGGAGCTACGGGATTGGAATTACATAATCGAATGGATGATCTATTCGAATTATGTACAATCGTTGCACAGAATTACATCTAGGAGCTCTATGAGTAAAGCACTTGTCAAGGCCTCGATCATACGTGTCATGGGCCATGCCAAAGCTGGGTGTGCCGTGCTATCTTGGTGAGGCAAGATGGAGAAATGCTGGTTCTCATAGCTTGAAAGTAGATGCTTGATCTAAGTGTGGTTTTGAAAATCCCTTATTTATGTAATGCTAAGCGTGTACCATCCATTACTAGAGCGCCTGTCAAGGCATCGATCGTCTGTAACACGGGTCATGCCAAAGCTGAGCGTGCCGGATTATCTTTGTGAGCCAGGGTGGGAAATCGTGGTTCCCGCAGCTTGAATATGGTTTACCCCGACCTCTAGATTCATCACTCTCAAACCCTTCCATCATTTGAGCAAGATAGGTCGAGCTAATGACGTTAAAAAAGCGCTTCTCGGGAGGCAACCCGAGCATTAGGTAACTTTTCTTTTTCTTTTTCTTTGTAGCGTAGGTGGTAGAGACCATGATTGTATTTTGGATCTTTTGGAATACATTGCTATTATTATGCTTTTGTTCGGATAACGTTTGTTGTTCTATGAGCGTTTACACCGGCACACGAGAGATGAGCATCGGCTTCCGAGAGACAACGTTGGATAGGTTCCAATTCATAGAGTGTGTGAGAGCTCCTGTGTTTGACGTGAGTTAACTTCGTTGCGAGCGAACGAATTTCGCAGAGCTAAGTCTTCTCTATCTCTCTTATTGGTTCTTTTCACATGTTGTTTTCGATTCTACTTTTCCGGGTGAGAGTCTACACCGTGGACGGTGTATGGTTCAAGTCTGGGGGGGTGGATAGATCCTTCACACATTCAGGCCTATCTACTTAGGATTGCATTTAGTTTAGGTTTGCATGATAACATTTGACATATAGATTTAGGATGATATAGGTTCACGTGCATACCTCGAAAACCCGTTTTGAACATCGTTTGGACGATTTATGGGAGAACGTGGTTGAACCGTGTCGAATTGATAGTTCTCTAGACTTTCTATATATAGTTTGTGGGATGAGATTGTTGTTTGGAACCTACGGAGTTGAAACGACTATATCCAGATTATATGTTTCTTGTAGAACCTTTTCCGAGTCTTGCAGGTCGATGAAATCTAGTTCAACAAATGCCTTGGAAAAATAAAGCATCTCGACACTCCGCTGTCAGAATCTCGTCAATGAAAATCGTTCGAGGACATGAGTGCATCGATCGATGGTTCGGGTCTAAGTTGTGGGTCGGACATCGTATAAAAAGAAAAAAAAGAAGAAAAAAAGAGAAAATAAAAAAAAAGAGAAGAGAAAAACGATGTCCTTCAACTTCAACGTCCTAGAAACCCGAGGTGCTAGCGTTCAATAGAGAAATTCTACAGAAAGGTAAAAATCAAGGTACGAAGTAGAACTAAGATCGAAAAGGCTAAGTTGAGATAAGGATAGGTTCAGAAATAGGCTTGGTGAGTTGTAGAGATTCTAACGGGTTCTAGGTGGCAATAAAAATCCCATGGCTAGGTAGATTAGTCTTTGGTAGAAAGATCATAGTAGACCGGTTTGGGTATGATTCTCGGGAAACTAGTATTGGATGGATATTTTGCTTTTGAGTCTCACGATGATGCTATTTGATGTTCGTCACTCCCTGTTTTGCAGATTTTATTCCTTCGTTCTTTACTTGAGGACGAGCAAAGGTTTAAGTCTGGGGGGATTTGATAACTCCAATTCTTCTCTATATTTTGATGAGAGTTTGTCTAGGTTTTATGGGATAATCACATGCATTCATAGATATTCTAGGCGTGTTAGGACACAAAACCCGGTTGTACTTTAGTTTTGCAGAGTTACAGGTTTCAAAGACGATTGGACTCGAAAAGGAGCCATTTGAAGCCTTAAAGGAGAAGTCTGAATGAGGTACTCATGTTGCGACATCAATAACTTTCTCTACAGAGGTCTAAATCATGCGAGACTTATACCATTGGAAAGAGCACTTCAAGAGCTTCACATAGACACCAAAACCGCATAAATCTGACATCGGAGTAGAAAGTTATGAGCAAATTCGTGAAGACCAGAAAACTGCCAGCGCAGGGCCGGATCCAACTGGATCCGGTCCGGATCAAGAACGCAGAATTCGACTCCAGGAATCTGGATCCGGTCCGGATCCACCTGGAATCGGCCCGGATCCAGTCAAAAACCCTGTTTCGCGATTTTCAGCATCAGAATGGGAATATGACTCTTGGGAGCCGCCCTAGGGTTATAAAAAACACCTAGCCACGTCCTAGTACAGAGGAGAACCTTAGAGAACACTTAGATACAGATTTTTGGAGAGCTTTTGGTGAGAGAAGAATAAGAGTTCACGGGATTTCGGGAAGAAGAAGGAAGATTCGACCGTGGAGACTACACATCTGCATGAGACTTTCTTTTCTCTCTTTTATCTCTTTCTTTATGAGCTTTTTATTGTTTTCCATGAACCGTGAGTAGATCCACGACTATGGGTTAGGGATTCGTTTGTGTTTTGGGTATGTTTGAACCCTAACTTGGATTTCAGTTTTGATTTGTTTCGGTTCTATTGATTTGCGCTTTTATTGGATTGATGTTTGCTAACCGCTTGGTCAATTATCTTAAATTCTAAACTACATAGAGATATGAGTTGGTTTCGGATCAAAATCAATAGGATAGATCGTATTATTCACATAGAGATATGGTTTAATCGATCTAGGGTTGATGATAGCGTTCTTTATGCGCCTAGGGTTTACTTGAATAGATCGAGAGATTGACGAGTTACTCTGTAGGTAGGGAGTTAGTAGACCGAGAGGTGAATTCTCTATCTTTGTTGCTTGATGATTCCCGAATACAAGTCATAATCATTATTCTCGCATGCTTAGCATATACCCATACACACGATTACGATCCCGACACCCGTAGTCATCCTTGCTTGATAGTTTACTCGTTGTTATTTGCTTTCTTATTTTATTTTCCATTGATTCTGCATATTTTCATCATCACTTCCATTTCTACTTGCTTTGATTTAGTTTCAATTAGAGTTTAGATTTAGCTACCGATCCTTGCGTTCGACCCCGTGTTACGACGATCCGTATCATTGCGGTGAGTTGTGAATCGGGTTATAAATTCTAGACTCGATACACACGTATCAGAATACTGGAATGACCCTCATGAGATTGTCACATGGACTTGCATCATGACTTGAATCTCATATGACGGTTTCATGATTGGATCCTAAGACCTGAGATATCTACAAAATCCAACATGAGTTGTGTACTTTGAATACGTCAAACGTCCTGCGTAACAGGAGGACTATAAAGACGTGTATCAGGTACGAAACGAATCATATGCTGTATTGTAGATAGTCAAAACGGGATTTGTACCTCTCGTAAAAGAGAGAGATATCGTTGGGTCCCTCGAGTAAGCGAGACTGTAGAAATGTGTAGCCGCACTATAGATGAACGTAATCTATTTCAGACAGTCAAACTCAATGCTAGGTGGTCGTCTTCTTCCTCTGTGTCTGTGCCGAGACCTCTTTCGACGTCGAATCGTATACCTTCTTCCGTCAGTGGGGGTAGCACATAGTATGACATGTTAAAAGATCGATACATGCCCTCTATACCCACAAATTTCCATAGTATCTCGCCTTCTTGTTCTTTGGCCAGGCCATTTTCCACAAGATGGATGAAGTTGATCGTATCTCCATGTATGGTGTCATGTACATATGGCCCGAGATTGATTAACATCCTCTCTGCAATCAAAGTGATTATACCTCCAAAACAAATTGAACCAAGGTCGGAAGAGAGTACCGAATACATGTGGAGGATAACCCTTGAGGCTATGTCAGCGACTTCAAGCCGGTTGTGCGTCATAAAGTGAAGGGGTTCCATGAGGAGGTTGAGCTCGGTGATTGAGACGACCTGTGAGTCTTCTCGTGCAGTAGCGCTGAGGCCATGAATTGCTGGAGATAGCGCATTGCGGGATGCCGGATCATGAGGGCTTCAAGATGCCATGGTCGGAATGTGCTTGCTGCGATTTGCATCCAGAGAGTTTGAGCTTTGGTGACTGTGATCTTCTGTATTGCTGCGGTTGCATTCATTTGGATGTCCAAAATTTCGGCAAGATGTTCCACCTTGAGATAGAATTGTCGTCCTTCAAGTCTGAATCCAAAGTAACCTTCCCAAGGGTTGCCGTTCTTCGGGATGAAGCATTTGAATGTGCAGGCAAATTCTGTCGTCAGCTTTCGGTATGTCCGAGGGTTGGCTTGGAAGAGGCGGTTCCAGCCCGCAAGTTGGAAAATCCCCTTGATGCTCTCGTAGAATTGTTTTGGTCGAATGCCATGGTGCACGAATTTTGAAGCCTTGATGCCTCTATTTTGGACTCGGTGTAGGATGAGAGCTTCCTCGTTGGATTGAGGTTGAAATGGAATTGGTTCCGCAAAAGGCAAATCAACGTTGATGGGAGCCACATCTACAAGATTTGAAAAAGGTATGCTCTGTGGCTTGAAGTCTTGCAAGACCGGTATTTTGTCCGAAATGTATTTTCGCGATTTACCCCATCAACTGCTGGAGTCCATCTGAAACAACGAAAAGGTCATCGAAAAAAAGTGGTCAGAATAAGTGAGCGGGTCTCCCAAAAAATGGGCGGTCGCTCAGTGGGGAAAATGTTTGCTCAGAAGAAACGAGCGGGTCGCCCAAAAAATGGGTGACCGCTCGTTCTTTTCCTTTCCTTCTCGATCATTTTTTTAGGCGGGCGACCGCTCGAAAAATGAGCGGGTCGCCCGTTTTGTCTGTTGAAATTATTTTTTCTTGCCTTTTTTCCGAGTGTTCCGTTGATCAGAAAGTTTTCTCTACTTGAATTGACAGAAATGACATGCATTTAAGCAATGAAATGTAGTTCAAAACAACCCAAGAGTCTAAAATCCGAAGCATATTTCAAAACAATTAAACATGCCATGGTTTAGCAAAATGCAATCCAAAATACCGGTAAAACAAAACATCAGAGTTAAACTCGTCCTAGGATAACATAGGTCACAGTGCTGCCCTCTTGCTGCCCTTGTTGGTCTTGCTTGCTCCGGAGGTGGATGAGGCATCGGGATCGCTATCATGATGGGAATCCTCGTCTCCGGAAGCATCTTCATCCATTATCTTCTCTACCGTACGGATGATCTCGCGTTGAGCACTCTCAATAGAACAGTTTAGAGTGGCTTCGAGCGTAGCAAAGTGATCTTCCATTGATTCCTCGATGGATGTGAGGCGAGATCCAAAGCCCTCTATGGTGGTGAGACGGGTGTCGAAGTTTTCCAGCTTTTGGATGATGAGGTCTAACCTGGGATTGGGGATAGGTGTTGAGGTCCCTTCACCATCAGGGGTCGATAGCCTTCCCCTGCGACCTCTTCGGTCCCCGGTCCGTGCAGGAGGAGTCTCAAGGAAATCTAGACGCAGCGTCTCGGGAGTGAATGTCTCTACCGCCTCACATGGTAGATGCAAGTATCGCTTGAGTCCATCATTGCTAGATAAATCCCTTCCTCTCCTATTCTCCGGATGTGGCCTCGAGTCTTTAGGGAATCCATGTCAAGAATGCACTGCACGTCGATGATATCTTCTTTGTAGAAGGTGATCCCTGTGTCTGCCCTCCGAGCTATCTTTGTGATGATCCCCCCAACGCATATTTTGATGTCCTTAGCCTTCGTGTTGGCCATGTTGTACAAATGGATTGCTACCCTTGATGCAAGTCCATGGTCGACCACCCCCCTCGCACACATCCATCGAGTGATTGCCCGTCATGAAATTCTTGAAGCGCCGAATAGAGATAACCCATCTCGATCCTATGAATCTTACCGGGTTCGTCACGAGTAAAGATGGAGTTAGACATGAATTGGTGGACATATCGGATCGCCGGATGTTGGATCCAAGAAATCTTGCCCGCAGAACTTGAGTAGCTTAGGACGGCTATTTTCTTCCAGAACTCTTGGAACACATATGCGGATGTCGTCGGTATGAGTGAGTGTGTTCCCTTGGAGACACCTAGGTTGTCAGCAAACTGGGACATATTGAGCCGCACCCACTTTTTGTTCAGCCGAAATTCCATGTAGGCATCCTCAATGGAATTGTCTTCGGGGAAGTAGCAAGTGTAAGTCGCGAGGAACTCCCGATTGATGCTCTTAAAGGTTGATTCTGGACTTTTATACAATCTCTCCCAGCCCAATTTCTCAAAGATGTAATCTACGTTTGCTTGGATTCCCAACAGCTGAGTAGTGCGATCACATACGAACTTGCTCCCCCATTGTTTGATCGTGTTTAGATGTCGAGCCTTTGCATAGGCCTTGTCGTGTCTATCAATCTTCACGGTCTTCATCGGTCCTTCTATCAAATCGTCGATTGGTGCTTCTAAAATCTCCATGATCGTCCCGGGTCGCATATCTCTCTTTTGTGAACCTTCTCGCTCTTGAGAAGAATTGGCAGTTTCACTTGTTCGGGGTCTTTTTGGAGCCATCTGCATGGACCACACGATAGGATTTGGGTCGTATGGGGTTAGGACTGAAAAGTGGAGATAGCGGGATTTGGGCAGAGTTTTCGGGCGGGTCGCTCAAAATATCAAGCGGTCGCTAGGTATGCAAGCGACCGCTCGAGCGACCGCTCGATACCTATTTCCACGACATTTTTCGGCCGGAATCGAAATTTAATCTCCCTAACCCATGCAAATTTCGACTAACCCAAGCAGAATGTAGCCCCATTTCGACTAAACGAGCCCTAAATCTAAGATTTGGAAAGCGAAAGAGAAGTTAGGGCTTACATTAGGGAGAGAATAGAGGGTTTTCGCGAGAGGGAGAGCCTTCTTCCGGTGGTGGAGTGACGGTGGACGACGGACGACAGTGAGGGCTCGGGTGGGGGTGGCGATTTGACTTGGAGGGAGAGTTGTCGCCGATTTGAGGGAGAGAGAGGGAGTGTACCGGCCGAAAGGGGGGTGAGAGAGGGTGAAGTTTCGATACCCTCTCTCCTTTTGTTTAGATTTTTTTTATAACGGGCGGTCGCTCGTTTCAGTGGGCGACCGCTCGTTCTTTTGAATGCAGGTGAGCGGGTCGCCCAAAAAATGAGCGACCGCTCGTTCTCCCTATTTCGGCGCAAAACAGATTTTTTTTTCGAACTCATGATTTATCTGATAAAAGAGGTTATTACGGGGGGGATTTTGGAGGTTTGATTAAGAAAAGGAAAAAGAAACAAAGAGGCTGAAGAATGTACATCCCGTGTGAACCGGGTCGCTAGTTAAGGTCGTAGCTAGACCGAAATGCGGTTCAATCAATTAAAGAGAGGGAGCGTACAGAGGTACCTCCTTTTGGTCTAATACTCCCTGGATTGTATGGCTTGAGTCTTTGAGTGTTGACCATGGAAGTTCCGCCTTTTCCATTGTCGAGCTCTACCGCCCCATGAGAGGTGACGTTCTTTATGATGAACGGTCCTGACCACCTTGATTTTAGTTTCCCTGGAAAAAGTTTTAGTCGAGAATTAAATAAAAGAACGAGGTCACTTTGTTGGAAGTTTCGATTGAGGATATGCCGGTCATGCCACTTCTTGGCCCGCTCCTTGTAAATCCGCGCGTTTTCATATGCGTCCAAGCGAATTTCCTCTAGGTGATGGAGCTCCAGCACTCGTTTTTCCGCTGCGGTTTTCCAGTCGTAGTTCAACGCCTTAATCGTCCAATATGCCTTATGCTCCAATTCAACCGGTAGGTGGCAAGCTTTCCCATACACTAGTTGGAATGGAGTCATCCCGATATGCGTCTTGAATGTCGTTCTATAGGCTCAAACCGCATCTTCAAGCTTCAAAGCCCAGTCTTTTCTTGACTTGGCCACTGTTTTCTCCAAAATTTGTTTGATCTCTCGGTTAGAGACTTCCACTTGGCCACTCGTTTGGGGATGGTATGGGGTTGCTACTCTATGGTGAACACCATATTTGGTCAATATGCTCTGAATCACTCTATTAACAAAATGTACCCCCATCACTTATCACCACTCTTGGGACTCCAAACCAAGGAAATATAACCGTTTGGAACATTCGTGATATAGTGCTTGAATCATTCTTTGGACTAGCAAGTACCTCCACCCATTTCGTCACATAGTCAACTGCCACAAGAATGTATAGGTTACCGCAAGATGATGGAAATGGCCTCATAAAATCTATTCCCCAGACGTCAAATGGTTCCACTTCCAAGATAAAGTTCTGCGGCGCTTCATTTCTCCGCGAGATGTTGCCCGTTCTTTGACAGGCATCGCATGAACTTACAAAAGCCTGAACATCCTTGAACAATGTTGGCCAGTAGAATCCCGCTTGTAGGATCTTTGCAGCTATCTTGGCCGAGGCGAAATGCCCTGCGTAGTCCGATGCGTGGCAATGATGTATCACTTGCTTCACCTCTTCATCCGGAATACATCTTCGAAATAATCTTTGCCTCTCTTAAACAAGAAAGGCTCATCCCAAAAGTAGTCTCTAACATCGTGGAAGAACTTTTCTTCCCGTTGTAGCTTAATTCCGGGGGTACCACCTTGGCAACCAAATAGTTGACGTAATCCGCATACCAAGAGGTCACGTTCTTGATCTCGAAGGATAAGATGTGTTCTTCCCTTAGTGAATCGTCGATTGGTATAGCTTCGGGTATCTCCAATCTCGATAGATGATCCTGTTGGTTTAGTGCTCTATGATGTACTGTTATGCGAGCTTTATTTAGATACATTTGATGTATTGACACTTTCTATTAGTTTATGGATGAGTGTTTGTTTCATTACGTATTGTGCATACTTGATATGTTATGAAATCCATGTATTGTTATGAACAATACTAAAGTCCCTAGTTATGTATCATTGTGGGAATAATGATATACTAAGACTAGTATGATGTGTGATTGATGATCATATAGATGATCATAGGTATTGGATACGATCACGGTCATAGGTATTCGTTGGAGAATGGAATACTGGATTGACCCGCATGAGATTGTCACATGGACTTGTGTCATGACTTGAATCTCATATGACGGTTCCATGATTGGATCCTAAGACCTGAGATATCTACGGAATCAAACATGAGGAGTTGCGTACTTTGAATACGTCAAACGTCCTGCGTAACATGAGGACTATAAAGGCGTGTATCAGGTACGAAACGAATCATGTGCTGGATTGTAGATAGTCAAGACGGGATTTGTACCTCTTGTAAAAGAGAGAGATATCGCTGGGCCCCTCGTGTGAGCGAGACTGTAGAAATGTGTGGCCGCACTATAGACGAACGTCGTCTAATTCAGACAGTCGAACTCAGTGAACGAGAAAGCAGTCGAATTAGATAAGGTGACTTGTCCATGCCTTATGTTCGACGTATGATATCGCGATACAAAAGGATCATCAACCAGAATCATCACCGGCGTTCGTATGATCACGAACAAACTCTATTCGAGATAGGTAGTCATAGTGTCTTGCTAGAGATCGCCTATGACTTGTGTAACCGAAATAAGAGATTTCGGGTTATACTGCTACATCGGATGAGCCTCAGGGTCACACACACAGAAAAGGACGAATGTGCAAGAAAAGACGAGAAAATCCCAGTGGAGCGGAGGCCAGACCGACCGGTACAGAATGTGGACCGGTCGGTCCAGAGGTAATGTGCAAATGTTGCTCGGTCCGGAACCATGGACCGATCGGTCCAACCGTTAAAAGCTCCAGACCGATCGGTCCAGACCGGTCCAGACGTCGGGATTTCTTAAACTCGCTCTAATTAGGGTTTTAAGTGGGATTAACTTTAGGAAACGCCTCCTATGCCTCTTGGCACGACTTTCAGACCCTTTGGGGAGTTTTTGAGAGTTGAAAACCTAAGAGTTAGATCCCTGAAACCCTTGCACAAAGAAGAACGTGTTCTTCAGTCCTAGCAGACAAGTTCAAACCGTTGGAATCCTTTCCCCGTGTGGATATGTATAGAGGGTGAGGTATTCTTCCTGCTTTACGTGATCGGACGAACACATCAATTGATACAGGCCCCAGATCGATTGAGGTAAGTGTTCTAACTTTTCTACAAGATCATGCATGATAGGTTTTAGGGTTTTCATCAAAATTTTTGTTTTACATCTGCTGCGCAAACCCTTAAACCGATCTCTTAGGATTTAGATTCGTTCTTGAGATCCCAGGAATTCAATCAGACTTAACGGTCGTTCTCACACTACAAAAAAACAGGGTTTTTGCAACGAAATTTGTAACGAAATTATTTTCGTTGCAAACTTTGCAACGCTTTCGCAACATTTTGCAACGAAAAACGTTTGCAACGAAATAGCAACGAAATAACACGTTTTTGCAACGCGTACCAATGCAATTTATTCGTTGCAAAGTAGCAACGAAAATTGCGTTGCAAGTTGCAACGATTAGCAACGTTATTTGACGGACGAAAATGTTGCAACGCAACGACAACGAGTAGCAACGCTTTTACAACGCATGAATTTCGTTGCTAGTAGCAACGAAAATTTCGTTGCAACGAGTAACGTTTTGCAACGCATTTGCCACGAAGTCAAATATCGTTGCTAGGTAGCAACGCAACAATTTCGTTGCTAATGATGTTAGCAACGCAAATGATTCGGTGTCAGAATTGCGTTTTTTGGTAGCAACGAAATTGCGTTGTAAATCTATTTTGCAACGCAATTTCGTTGCTAACCTATAAATGTTGCAACGCAATTGCGTTGCAAAACGGTGAAGTCTATTAACTGGTTTTTACTTTGCAATGCAATTTCGTTTGCTACGGTTTTCGGTTAGCAACGAAATTGCGTTGCAAATAATTTTATAAAACACTCTCTTCCCCTTCTTCCCCTTCAAACTTCGAAAATTCGAAAAAAAATGACATCGAGTGGAGGTGATATTTATCACTCTAGACGATGGTTATAAATTGATGCATCTATGGTAATTTAAGCATCCAATATGAAGAGGGGTTGCAGAATTTCATGCAATTTGCGACAAGTCAGAATCAGTGCGTAAGAACGGGTAAAATATATTGTCCGTGTGCACGATGTGAAAATTCTAAATTTCTTACTCCAGAGGTGGTTCTAAAACATCTATTCAAAAGAGGTTTTGTTCCAAATTATTATGTTTGGGTTTATCACGGTGAAACGCTCGATGTTTTTAATGTTCCTACCATTAACGACAAATTTGTTGGGAGGAGCAGTGAACCAATTAACCGTTACGTTGATATGGTTCAAGATGCATTCCCTTCTCAGTTTTGTTCTAACAGGAAAGATGAAGAACCAAACAACGAATCAAAGAGGTTTTTTGATTTGTTGGAGGCAGCTAATCAACCTATATATGAAGGGTGCGTAGAAGGATTATCCCAATTATCTCTTTCAGCACGAATGTTGGGCATGAAGTCGAGTTATAATCTGACGGAGAAATGTATGGACGAGGTATGTCAGATGATAACCGATTATCTTCCTGGAGGTAACCATGCTCCTGATTCTTTCTAAACTCATGGGATCATTAGACATGAGGGCTATCAAAATCGATGTATGCCAGAACAACTGCATGATTTTTTGGTCTGGAAATGATAAAGAGTTATCGAATTGT
>NW_010966973.1:29247-30179 GCF_000463585.1 Tarenaya hassleriana
TTGAAGAGATTATACGAATCTCACAAGACAGCATCTCAGATGCGTTGGCACGGAGAACATGTTTCGGATTCAGGCAACATGCGTCATCCATCAGATGGTGAGGCATGGAAGCATTTTGTGCAGCTATATCCTGATTTTGCCTATGAGGTGAGAAATGTTTATCTGTGTTTATGCACCGATGGTTTTGCACCGCATGGTCAGTCTGGGAAACAATATTCATTATGGCCGATTGTGTTGTCGCCGTATAATCTACCGCCGAAAATGTGTTTGAAAAGAGAGTTTTTATTTCTGACGATATTACTGCCGGGACCTTCTCATCCGAAGAAGAGTTTTGATGTGTTCCTCCAACCTTTGATTGATGAATTATTGATGTTGTGGGAACAAGGTGTTGATGCGTATGACGTTTCAACAAGACAGAACTTCAACTTGAGAGCAGTATTGATGTGGACAATCAGTATTGATGTTGGTTTGATTGTCATCGCAGATTTTTACCATTGGATCATCCATGGAGGCGCAACAAAAAAATTTTAGACGAAACAAAGCTGTGACCGATCCAAAGCCTCTTCTCCTGACGGGTGATGAAATATTGTACGAGCGTATCGATAGCATTTTCGGCGTGCAAAAAACAACCGAATGTGAAGGAAACGGGCATTCCAAACCACATGAGTATGGTGATTACCATAATTGGTATAGAAGTATCTTTTGAGATTTACCGTACTGGCGTACTCATAGACTTCGTCACAATCTCGACGTCATGCACATTGAGAAGAATTTTTTCGATAATATCATCAACACACTCATGAATGTGAAAGGTAACATTTTTTTTCCATTTTTCCATTAATATACGTTCTGTTTAATACCTTTTGCAAATTTATTGTAGGTAAAACAAAGGATAACATCGCTTCAAGGATGGATGTTAAGGACATATGTTC
>NW_010966973.1:30272-31967 GCF_000463585.1 Tarenaya hassleriana
GATTTTAAAGTGGTTGAGAGATGAAGTCAAGTTTTCAGATGGATATGCTTCAAACATTGGAAGGTGTGTTGATCTGGAAGGTGGAAAACTACATGGGATGAAAAGTCATGATTGTCATGTATTTATGCAACGCCTACTTTCTATTGCCATCTGTGAACTGTTGGGTTTCCTGGGATCTCATGAGCGAATCCTATTCCTAAGAGATCGATTCTAGGGTTTGCGCAGCGGATATAAAACAAAAATTTAATGAAACCCTAGAACCATGCTGCTATGATTCGTAGAAACGTTAGAACGCTTACCTCAATCGATCCGGGGCCTGTATCAACTGAAGAATTCGTCCGATCACTTAGGGAGGAAGTTTACCTCGCCCTCTACACGTATCCACACCTCGGGATGGATTCCAACGATTGGAACTTGTCTGCTAGGACTCGAATCTCTATTCGGTTTTTCGCACTTCGAGAAAAACGAGACTTAGAACTTGTTGAGCTTTTTGGATCTCACCAAAAACTCTCCAAGAATACCAAAAGTCGGCTGCTCCAAGTCTCTTGTCAATTAGGGTTCTAATCTCTTTCTTATAAAGTGATTTAACCCTAATTTCGGTTTAATTTTCGGAAAACCGGAACCTGGAACGGACGGTCCAGAATTGCACGTGGACCGTCCGTTCCAGTAAGGCAGAACGGACGGTCTACGTTTAGTGCGGACCGTCCGTTCTATCCTCATAGAACGGACGGTCTGCGTGTTGTCGTGGACCGTCCGTTCTGCTTCCCAGAACAAACGGACCACTCATCCAGACCGTCGGGTCTCGACCCGTCTGACTCGGTTTTCCGTCGTTTTCTCTCGTGCTTTTGTCCTTCCCTGCGTGTGTGACCCTGTAGGCTCATTCGATATAGCAGTTTAACCCGAAATCTCTATTTCGGATATACAAGTCATAGGCGGTCTCTAGCAAGACACTATGACTACCTATCTCGAATAGAGTTGGTTCGTGATCTTACGAACACCAGTGATGATTCCGGCTGATGATCCTTTTGTATCGCGATATCATACGTCGAACATAAGGCATGGACAAGCCACCTTATCTGATTCGACTGCTTTCTCGTTCACTGAGTTCGACTGTCTGAAATAGACGACGTTCGTCTATAGTGCGGCCACACATTTCTACAGTCTCGCTCACACGAGGGGCCCAGCGATATCTCTGCTTATGGACCGTCCGTTCCAGTAGTTTTCAGAGGTTGGTCCGTCCGTTCCACACCTGGAACGGACGGTCCGAAGTCCAGATTCCGAAATTTTTCGTCTTCTAGGTCTGATTACGCAACCGTTGCTTAATCTGATCAACTGGCGTGTGTGACCCTGTAGGCTCATTCGATATAGCAGTATAACCCGAAATCTCTATTTCGGGTATACAAGTCATAGGCGGTCTCTAGCAAGACACTATGACTACCTATCTCGAATAGAGTTGGTTCGTGATCTTACGAACACCAGTGATGATTCCGGCTGATGATCCTTTTGTATCGCGATATCATACGTCGAACATCGAAACCGCACCTAGATCAAGCATCTACTTTCAAGCTATGAGAACCACCATTTCTCCATCTTGCCTCACCAAGATAATACGGCACACCCAGCTTTGGCATGGCCCATGACTCGTACGATCGAGGCCTTGACAAGTGCTTTACTCATAGAGCTTCTAGATCTAAC
>NW_010966973.1:40971-45023 GCF_000463585.1 Tarenaya hassleriana
TATCGCCCGCGCGATGAGCATGCATAGATAGGAAAAAAAAGTGTTAATGAAAAAAAAAATACTTACAAAAAAATGTCTTTTTCATCCAGAATGTGGATGTATAATAGATTTGATTCTTCTAATCAAATCTCGAGTGAGTTTGCTGAATGATTACAACATTTTATGGCGTTTGCAACAAGTCAAACGTCGTACATTAAGAGTTCGAAGTTACCATGTCCGTGCTCAAAATGCGAGAATAAAAGATGGCGAAGTCAGTATGAAGTGTGTAAGCACCTTTATAGAAGAGGTTTTATGTCAAACTATTATGTTTGGTTGGCTCATGGAGAAACGTATGATACGTCGTCATAATTGGCACAAAAAAAGTATATTTTGGGAATTGCCATATTGGAGACATCACAAGCTGCGACACAATCTTGATGTCATGCATATCGAGAAGAACTTTTTCGATAACATCATAAACACGGTGTTGAATGTACCTCAAAAGTCGAAGGACAATCCAAACTCAAGGAAGGATATAAAATCAATTTGTTTGAGGAAGGAGTTGGAACTTACAGAAGATGGGAAGGCACCGGTTCCAGTTTTTCGTGTATATGGAGAAGCGCAGAAAAAAAATTTTCAGTGGTTGAAGGATGATGTGAAATTCCCCGATGGTTACTCTTCAAATCTGGCGCGATGTGTTGATATTGCAGGGAATAAATTAACGGGTATGAAAAGTCATGATTGTCATGTCTTTATGCAACGATTGCTTCCAATAGCATTTGCAGAACTACTTCCACAATATGTACATGAGAGTCTATCAGGTATGTCAATATATTTTTTTAATGTTGTTTTTTAATATGTGAACTATATATATATAAAGTTGATACGTGGTTATTGTGCAGGGATCAGCTCATTTTTTCGGGTGATTTGCAGTCGGACGCTTAAACTTGAAGATATCACCATGCTGAAACAAAACATAGTTCTCGTAATTTGCAATCTGGAAAAAATATTTCCACCGTCATTTTTTGATGTGATGGAACATTTACCAATCCATCTACCACGAGAAGCAGAACTTGGTGGACCAGTTCAATTTCGGTACGTTATAATTAATTACTGTGTTTCGTTTAATTAATATATAAGACATATATATGCATACTTGTTTACATATATAACTGATGATTGTTTAATTTTTTTTTAGGTGGATGTACCCGTTTGAAAGATTTATGTACCATTTGAAGAAAAAGGCAAAACAAAAAGCCTTTGTTGAAGGATCAATTGCTGAACAATATATCAATGAGGAAATATCATTCTTTACCTCAAATTATTTTGAAGATAATGTGGCAACAAAAAGCAGAAATATAAGAAAATCATCCCATTGCGATGATGGCCCTAGTTATCCGACGAATGCAAATATTCCCCATATATTTGACAGAAAAGGAAGATGTGGTGGTAAGGCCAGCGATGCCTACTTATCTGAAAAAGACTATCATGTGGTACATACTTTTGTATTGTTGAATTGCGAAGAAGTACTACCTTTTGAAAGGTTCGTTTATACATTTAATTATTTATGGCGTACAATTTTTTTACATTAATTCATTTACAAGTTTTTTTCATTTTATTTTGCAGGATTTTTGATGAACAAGTATACAACATGTATGGTGACGTAAATGACGAGGAATTGACCAAAATTAAAGAAAAAGGGTTTGCTACGTGGTTAAAAGAATATGTAAGAATTTTTCATCAAATTTCTTTTTTATACCCATTTTTAAGATCGATCAAGTATATATTGATATTTAAACAACCTATTTTTTCTTTGTTTTGCAGATTCGAACGTCACCAGAAGATCATCCATTGTGGTTGCATGAGCTAGTTCAAGGGCCCATTTGTCGTGTTACATGTTGGCCTATATTTTTTACCAGAGGCTACGTTTTCCACACACATGAACACGGACAACATCGTTCGACACATAATTTTGGTGTTTCTGTGAAAGGGTCAGAGTACTGTGCATCTGATAACGAACCCGATTTTTACGGACTACTGCAGCAGATTTTTGAACTCCAATATGCAGGTCATTTTGGACTCAAAGTGATGATGTTCAGATGTGATTGGTTTGATCCTACACCCATGAGAGGGATCAGAGTCAACAAAACAGGTGTTTTTGACATATGTTACACACGTCGATACGGAAAATATGATCCTTTTATATTGGCTTCTCAAGCAGATCAAGTGTGTTACATCCCTTATCCGAAGAAAATTACAAGAAGGTCAGACATTGATTGGCGAGCCGTCGTGAAGATCAACCCCAGAGGAACTATTATTCAAGAAGAAAATGATGAACAAATCCCGCTTCAAGATGTCGATCAAGTCATTATACAAATTGAAGACACGATTGAGGTTGGAAAGTTAATAGCCGAAGAAGGCGTAGTTGAAGAACTTGCAGACAATAATGACGAAGAGCAGGATAATACCGATGAGTCGGACGAAAAAACAACAGGAACTTCTGAATATGGTTCTTTTGATTAATAATAACTTTTTTTTTATGTATGAAATACCGATTTGTATTACAAATATTGTACTCGAAATCAAAATATTAGTTATCTTAAATTTTTTTCATTTTATTTTTTTTAATTATTACTTTATATTGCGACCGACGGTATCGGTCGCAATATTGTCGCAAAATGTCGGCAACAATGTCCACGTGTCTCCGCCTTTAACGACACAGCGACAGATTGCGACAGCAGTAATCAGTCGCAATGCCCACGTGTCTCCGCCTTTAATGACACAGCGACAGATTGCGACATAATTAATCAGTCGCAATGCCCACGTGTCTCCTCCTTTAATGACACAGCGACAGAGTGCGACAGATTAAATCGGTCGCAATGTTGTTAAAACCATCGCGATCGTCTTCTTCCTCAGACACTTAGCCATTTCGTCTTTCCTCCATTTTCGCCGTCGCCGTCGTCCCCCACCGCTCCCTTCGCCGCCGCTCCTTCGCCGCCGCCAGGTAAGTTTCCGAATTCGCGTCTCCCCTCTTCTTCCCCTTTTCGATCGGTTTAGTTTAGGTTCGTGGTTTTTTTTGCTTTCGAATCGAGGTCCCAAATTTTGCACCGCCGCCGCTCCTTCGCCGCCGCCGCTCCTCCGCCGCCGCCGCTCCTTCGCCGTCACCGAGGTAAGTTTCCAATTTTTGCAGACAGATTGATGTTCGTTTCGATTTTTAAGTGATTTTTGTTCGGATTTAGGGTTGTGGGCGAATTATTTTAGGGTTTAGAGTAAATTTTCGGGTTTAGGGTTTAATTTAGGGTTTATTTCGGTTTTAGGGTTTGTTTAGGGTTAATTTATTGTTTAGGGTTAATTTAGGGTTTAGGGTTTATTTAGGGTTTATTTCGGTTTTAGGGTTTGTTTAGGGTTAATTTAGGGTTTAGGGTTAATTTAGGGTTTATTTCGGTTTAGGGTTAATTTAGGGTTTAGGGTTAATTTAGGGTTTAGGGTTTATTTACGGTTTAGGGTTTGTTTAGGGTTAATTTAGGGTTTAGGGCTTGTTTAGGGTTTAGGGTTAATTTAGGGTTTAGGGTTTAGGGTTTGTTTAGGGTTTATTTAGAGTTTAGGGTTTGTTTAGGGTTTATTTACGGTTTAGGGTTTGTTTAGGGTTAATATAGGGTTTAGGGTTTATTTTGAGATTTAGGGTTTGTTTAGGGTTCATTTTAGGGTTTAGGGTGAATTTAGGATTTTAGGGTTTAGTTAGGGTTTACTGCTAGTTCACGGGTTTTCATGTTTTTGTTTTGTTATATGTAATTTGTAGATGAGTCACTCCCATTCTAGTGGTCGTAGTGGTAGCGGGGTACGATCCCGAGGACGTGGGATCGGATCATCTAGATCACCATCTGTCCATCGGGATCAGGTGGTAGTCGATCCTCCTCGACTTGATGTACACAAAAAGACTCAAAAAAGACACGACTCAATATATACACAAGCAAGATCTAGAATCGATAAAGACCTAGAAATAGGCTAACCAGTCCCCAGCAACGGCGCCAAAAACTTGATACGTGTGTACCGAGTCTAGAATTTATAACCCG
>NW_010966973.1:45566-47297 GCF_000463585.1 Tarenaya hassleriana
GAACTTTTTATTGTTTTCCATGAACCGTGAGTAGATCCACGGCTGTGGGTTAGGGATTCGTTTGTGTTTTGGGTATGTTTGAACCCTAACTTGGTTGCGATTTGGATTTGTTTCGGTTTTTCCAATACCTATGATCATCGCTATGATCATCAATCACACATCATACTAGTCTTAGTATATCATTATTCCCACAATGATACATGACTAGGGAGTTTAGATTTCATAACATATCAAGTATGCACAATACGTAATGAATCAAACAGTCATCCATAAACTCATAGAAAGTGTCAATACATCAAATGTATCAATAAATAAAGCTCGCAAAAACAGTATATCATAGAGCACTAAACCAATAATCTCTCACTTGCTCTAATCAAGGACTGCTAAACATCTAATGCTCATATCCCTAACATGACCCTCATGCTTTGACGAAGGGAGAGGCTTCGTCAACGGATCGGCAATGTTGTCATATGTCGACACTCTGCAAATGTGCACGTCTCCTCTGTCTATGATCTCTCTGATAAGGTGAAATCATTTGAGTATGTGTTTGGATCGTTGATGGGATCTGGGTTCTTTCGCTTGTGCGATCGCTCCATTGTTGTCACAATACAAAACAATGGGGCTATCAACACTGGGAATGACACCCAAGTCTCCAACAAACTTCATGATCCAAACAGCTTCCTTTGTTGTGTCCGACGGTGCAATATACTCAGCTTCTGTCGTAAAATCTTCAACGGTCACTTGCCTAGAACTCTTCCAGGTAACAGCGCCTCCGTTCAAGCAGAAAACATAACCAAACTGCGATTTGTAGTCATCTGGGTCTGACCGAAACTAGCATCAGTGTAACCCTTTACAAGAGCTCGTCTTTCGACCCACCGTATACCAAGAACACATCCTTAGTTCTTCTCAAGTACTTCAGGATGTTCTTGACGGTGATTCAGTGTGACTCACCTGTGCGACAGAAATGAATTCACCAATTTGCGACAGATTACCGACCTTAGCCATCTGTCGTGTATTACCGACCGATAACCTACAGATCTGTCGGTCGCAACTTTGCGACAGAATCACGACCACACAGTTTTTGCGACAACGATTTAGCGACCGACATCTATCGGTCGTAATCGGTCGCAAGTATTTTTTACCGACCGATTCTTCTTCATGGTGCGACAGATTTTTCGGTCGCAAATTACAGTTTTTCTTGTAGTGTACGGGCGAAAAGGTCTCATCATAGTCAATACCATGAATCTGACGGAATCCTTTCGCCACAAGTCGTGCCTTATACGTGTGCACGTTGCCATCCATGTCGGTCTTCTTCTTGAAGATCCACTTGCATCCGATGGGTTTTATCCCTTCAGATGCATCAACCAGAGTCCATACTTGGTTGTCTGACATGGATTGCATCTCGGACTTCATAGCCTCGCGCCACTTCTCGGAGTCCGGACTCGCCATAGCCTCTGGGTATGTGGTAGGCTCGTCATGTTCTAATAACATGAGTTCCTCATTCCCAGTCACAAGAAATCCATATCTCGTTGGCTCTTGGCGAACCCTGCTTGATCTCCGAGGTTCACTCGTCAAAGGTTGAGTCACAACGGGCAGTGAAACAGGTTGAACTTCTTCAACTTGCTCACTCGGCTCAGCGTCTACTTGCTGCTCTCGAACTTCCTCAAGTTCGATCCTACTCCCACTGACTCTTTTGGAGACGAACTCTCGCTCCATAAAAGTCGCATGCCT
>NW_010966973.1:48641-56227 GCF_000463585.1 Tarenaya hassleriana
TTCAACTATCAAAGAATCGTCCATGTCCTCTAATCGCTTACGCAATTCAGAGATCATGTTTCCAAACGTCGAGCTAGACTTGTTCGGATCATCATCCACATGCTTCCGATAAGCATCAATGATTGATCTAGAAGCCATGGTTAGAGTCTTATCCTTCATAAGGATAGATCGCCGCTGGCTCTGGGGGTAGAGCCCCCTCCAGGACGTATGACTTCTTATTGTGCTTGAGAACTATTCTCAAGTTACGATACCAGTCTAAGAAATTTGTCCCGGTCAATTTATCCTTCTCAAGGATAGATCGCATTGTCAAACTCGGTACGCTATCGGTTGACGCCATGTCCTACAAAAGAGACAAAAGAGAACGAACAAAACAAATGCAGATTTTATTAATGATCTACTACCAGCTAGTCCATCATCAATCAGTGTCAGTCTATCTATGATCCACTACCAGCTAGTCTATCATCAAATAATGACAACATAGATGCAAAGATGAGCTATATTCCCATAAAGAAAACTAACCCTACAATAATTTTCTATATGGGATTAAGATCCGTATTTCACATAAGAACAAGTTTTTACACTCAGCCTTATGCTATTTAGGTAGACTTCTAATGTCAATCATATCCAATATGACTCTTAGATCTTTTATGAGACTATGATATCGAATATCATTGCATACTTGTCTCATCTGTACCATTAAGTCTCAAGTCAAACTTGACAACTTAACCCAAGATAAACCATATTCAAGTTGTAGGAACCACGATTTGCTACCCTGCCTTACAAAGATAATCCGACACGCTCAGCTTTGGCATGACCCGTGTTACGGACGATCGATGCCTTGACAAGCGCTCTAGTAATGGGAGGTACACACTTAGCATTACATGAATAAGGGATTTTCGAAACCGCACCTAGATCAAGCATCTACTTTCAAGCTATGAGAACCACCATTTCTCCATCTTGCCTCACCAAGATAATACGGCACACCCAGCTTTGGCATGGCCCATGACACGTACGATCGAGGCCTTGACAAGTGCTTTACTCATAGAGCTCCTAGATCTAACCGGTTTCTGTGCATTGATTGTACATAATCCGAACAGACCATCCATTCGATTATGTATTCCCAATCTCGAAGCTCCCACTCAATCAAGCATATCCAATATCTTGATTAAGTTACACGCATTCATTCACTATGGACCATCCATAAGAATAAATCATGTCTATTTGAGTTACAGTTGATCAGATTAAGCAACGGTTGCGTAATCGGACCTAGATTTCGGATCAAAATTTCAGAATCTGGACCTTTGACCGTCCGTTCCAGGTGTGGAACGGACGGACCAGTCTCTGAGAACTCCTGGAACAGACGGTCCATAAGTATAGAACGGACGGTCCGCAAATCATCGTGGAACGGACGTTCCATGAGCTGGAACGGACGGTCTGACACTCAGACCGTCCGGTCCAGGTTCGCAGTCCGTTTAATCCCGTTCTACCCAAGACTGTCCGTTACCCTTGGACCGTCCGGTCTGGCTTACCCAGAACGGACGGTCTAGGGTCCTGCAACGTGATCAGATCACGTTCCGCAGTGTTCTCAGCCCCGATCAGACCCGAAACTGAACCGAATTCTTCTGTACACCCAAAATTCGAACTCCTACACTCTATGCAACATGAAACATGCAATCTACACTAGATTCAATCATCAAACATGCATAGATTTCGGAAAAACTGAAGCCCGGAACGGTCGGTCCAGAGATACACGCGGACCGTCCGTTCCAGCACGTGGAACGGACGTTCCGCTCACGTGGACCGTCCGGTCTGGTTCGGGCGGACCGTCCGTTCTGGACTTTCTGGTCCGTCCGTTCCAGCCCCTTCCGTCTCGGTTTTTCGTCGTTTTCTCTCGTGCATTTGTCCTTCCCTGCGTGTGTGACCCTGTAGGCTCATTCGACATAGCAGTATAACCTGAAATCCCTATTTCGGGTATACAAGTCATAGGCGGTCTCTAGCAAGACACTATGACTACCTATCTCGAATAGAGTTTGTTCGTGATCATACGAACGCCGGTGATGATTCCGGTTGATGATCCTTTTGTATCGCGATATTATATGTCGAACATAAGGCATGGACAAGCCACCTTATCTGATTCGACTGCTTTCTCGTTAACTGAGTTTTGACTGTCTGAAATAGACGACGTTCGTCTATAGTGCGGCCACACATTTCTACAGTCTCGCTCACACGAGGGGCCCAGCGATATCTCTCTCTTTTGCGAGAGGTACAAATCCCGTCTTGACTATCTACAATCCAGTACATGATTCGTTTCGTACCTGATATACGCCTTTATAGTCCTCCTGTTACGCAGGACGTTTGACGTAATCAAAGCACGCAACTCCTCATGTTGGATTCCGTAAATATCTCAGGTCTTAGGATCCAATCATGGAACCGTCATATGAGATTCTAGTCATGACTCTAGTCCATGTGACAATCTCATGCGGGTCAATCCAGTATTCCATTCTCCAACGAATACCTATGATTGTGATCGTATCCAATACTTATGATCATCTATGTGATCATCAATCACACATCATACTAGTCTTATTATGTCGTTATTTCCATAACGACACAAGACTAGGGAGTTTAGTATCATTCATAATGATACATGGATTTCATAACAGATCTAGCATGCAAGAACATGTAATGAATAAAATACTCTCATAAAAAGTATCAATACATCGAATGTATCTAAACAAAGCTCATAATCAGTACATCATAGAGCACTAAACCAACATGAACTGCTACCACAACCTGTAACAGAAGCTTTATGCGGTACGTGTGCATATTTCTAGTTAAAATTAACCACATGTAATGAATAACAATATCTTACGCTTATAAAATTAATTAATATCGTTACAAGTATCAGCACGTTCTTCCAAGAAATTTATTCTAAGAACTTAAATGTCAAAGATGTTGAAACTATGAAGACTAATATTCCAATCATTCTGTGCGCGCTTGAAAAGGTAATTAAGAAACTAACTTTTTTTGTAAGTTATTTAAGTTCATGTTATATGAAATTTTAATTGTCATGTTTGATGTACAGATATTCCCCCCATCGTTCTTCGATGTTATGGAGCATTTGACGATACATCTTCCAGATTAAGCAATCCTCGGAGGACCGGTTCAATTCAGATGGATGTATTCGTTTGAAAGGTTCTTCTACCATCTTAAGCGCAAGGTGAAAAACAAGAATAAACCAGAAGGTACAATCGTCAAACAGTACGTTAATGAGGAGGTGACGTTTTTTACAAACTACTACTTCGAGCCTCATGTCCAAACGAAACACAGAAGTGTTTCTACACATGCAGACGAAGACCGACTGTTTGAATACAACGAAATTGTGCCAGATATGTTCTATCAGACTGGACGACTTAGTGGAAAATCCAGTCGACGTTGGTTAACCGAAGAGGAGTATCGATATGCGCACACTTACATCTTATTGAATTGTGAAGACATTCGACCCATTGAGCGTTTGTTTGACGAGGACATGATACGTCAACATCCAGATATTGATGGTGATGGTCTGATCAAGATGAAAGAAACTTTCTTCTCAACTTGGTTATGTCAGTATGTAAGTATTAGTTAACTTCTTTAATTTCTGTCTATGTTTATTATTATAATATTAAATGTAACCATAATTGTCTCATTGATTTCAGGTTCAACAATCACCGCATCATCCAGTCTGGTTGAAAGATTTGATCAACGGTCCATCGAGAAAGGTGACATGTTATCCGATCATGTTCACAAGAGGATACACGTTTCACACATTCGATCATGGTTCAAAACGACGAGTATCGAACTACGGAATTTGTGTTCGAGTTTCCGTAAGCTGTGACGTACCGAATGAACCTGATTTCTACGGCATTCTTAAGGAAATCATGGTTCTCGAATACAATGGTTATGTTGGACTACGAATGATTTTATTCAACTATGACTGGTTTGATCATACACAGGGCAGAGGCATCAGAAAGAACGCTTCCGGAACTGTTGATGTTAACATCACAAGAAAGTATAAAAAATACGATCCATTCATCTTTTCATCCCAAGCTGATCAGGTGTGTTTTATGTCTTATCCAAGTATTAAACGGCGGCGTGAACAATGGAGTGCGGTCATCAGAATACAACCACGACGAATATCCCATGAAGAAAATGCAACCGATTCAACAATGCTACCCGAAGAAAGTGATGTAAACGATGAGGATGAAGAGGATTCTGATTAAAAATAAATAAATATAGATTTAGCAACGAAATTGCGTTGCTAACGCTGTAGCAACGCAATTTTGTTGCTAGATCCTGTAGCAACGAAATTGTGTTGCTAACTATAGTAGCAACGAAATTGCGTTGCGACCTCCATGCAGAATCGGTCTACATGCAGGCGACAAGTAGCAACGATTCATCTCCTTTCGCAACGAAATTTCGTTGCTAAATCAATTAGCAACGAAATTTCGTTGCTACGGTACGATTTGACCGTCGCAGTAATCTGAAATCTTGCAACGATTTGAATCACTTTAGCAGCGAAATTGCGTTGCTAATTGATTTAGCAACGCAATTTTGTTTCAAAGTAGCAACGAAATGCGTTGCTAAGGGCCTTACCAACAAAATTTTGTTGCTAAACTGTGTGAAATCCGATAGTCTCTGGCGAATTCACTGCACGCATTTACTACTCCGCGTTTGCAACGAAATTTCGTTGCTAAGGTCATTAGCAATGCAATTTCGTTGCTACTTTGAAACGAAATTTCGTTGCAACGTTCCGCTATATAAAGGAACGAATTTCGTTTCTACTCTCCACAATTCCAACAACAAATTAACTTTCTCTCTCTAAACTCTTATTCCAACACCCTAATCCTTCTCTCTACCTCTATTTCCAAAAAAATCGGTAAAATTCATATATTTTCGATAACGCAATTATATTTTCGTGTATAATTTATATAAATTTTAATAATTATTTTATTTTGCAGGAAAATGGATAGAAGATTTGCTGCACGTAGCTACGGACGCGGTAGCGGATCCACTCCACCACAACAAACTCCCGAAGCTTCACAGCGGGTGCAGTACTCCGACATCACGTCCAATCCACAGAGGACGCGATTGCGTAAACTCCATCCTAACAAAGAGGAGGGGCATTGTGGTAAAATTTAATTATTTCTTTTATAAAATTAATATATAAATTTGTTTAAAAAATATTAATTTTATTTGTAATTTTTAGGTTTAATGTCGATCAGACGGTTAATAATTCCGTCTCATCGTTTATTGAAAGTAATTTTACTGGACCTTGGATGAATTGGTCCTCATTACCCGAGACCACTCGGCAACACTGGTTTGCTAGTTTTACTGTAAGTTATTTTTTTTAAATTAGTAAATTAATAAAAAAATTTGTCTATTATTTTTAATTAAGTTTTTTTAGCAATCTTGGTATTGGGATGAGGTGCATACTTCGAAGGTCTATGATGCATGGAAATGATGTGTCACGGACATACTCAAATCCAAGGTCAACAGGTATAAACGATATTGGTAGATGAAGCCAGATCGTTCTCCCCCGATGAACATTGAAAGCGGGGTTTAGACCCAGATGGTGGAGTATTGGGAGAATCCCGTCAACATTGAAAGAAGTAAAAAGGCGAAACAAAGTAGAACGATGGACGTGACTCCCGAAATTGGTCCAAGCAAGCATACATCGGGGCGAAAGCCATTTAGTCGGGTCATGCATGCATTGGTAATTAATTGATATATATATTTTCAAATATCATATATATAATATATAGAAAATTATTAATGTTATAAAAATTTTGTTTGTAGGCCCGAACGTGTGGAAAGCAACCATCGCTTCTTGATGTGTTAAAGGTTACACATACAAGGAAAGATGGTACTATAATCGACGGGAAAGCCAAAAATTTGATTGACGAGATCGAACAAGCGGTACATTTTTAAATATTTAAATAGTTTTATAAATATAGATTAATTATTAAATTTTTAACTCTTATATATCACAGCAAACAACGCTTGAAGAATCTCAAGCGACTGCGTTGGGAATGAATACTACAACGCAATTGTCCCAACAACAAATCGATGAACTATATATCAAGGTAATTAGTTGGTTTAATTTTTATTTCTGATAATGTTTTATTTTTTAGTTATAATTAAATAACATACTAATTGAGATATTTGAATTCAGACCGTAAAACCGAACAAATACGGTGGTATATATGGACTTGGGTCGCTCAAACAAGATATCGTCAACACCGCTGCCGGGGAAGAAGGAGCACCAGTTGTTCAGGAGATTGTCACACTACAGCGAAGACTCCAAGAATTAGAAGAACAGGTACAGAACAATTTTGTGTCGCGAGCTGAGTACGACGAACTAAAGCAACGACACAACTACCTCCAACTGCTAGTTGACCAAAACATAGGAAATGTCAACATCGGTGGTGCAGGAGGTAGCGGTGCAAATGATGATGCTCCCGACGATGGTGGTGAAGATGCGCCCGATGTTAATTTGAACGATTTTGATTTTCAATAAATTGTTTTTTTTTGTTTTTTTGTTTTTTATTTTTTTTAAAATTTTTTTAAAAAGTTAGCAACGAAATATTTCGTTGCTAATAGCTTGTTACAAAGTTTTTGCAACGCAAAAAATAGTTGCTACAAACGTTGCAAGAAAGTTTGCAACGCAACGTTGCAACACAATTTCGTTGCAACATTAGGATTTTTATAACACGTGGAACAACCTTTGCAACGCAGTTTTCGTTGCTAAGCGTTGCTATTAGCAACAAAAAATTTCGTGCCGAATATGTTGCTACTACCAACGAAATTGCGTTGCTAATGTTACAACGTTGTAGCAACGCAATTTTTTTCGTTGCAAGTAGCAACGAAAATAGCTTCGTTGTGATTTCGTTGCTAACGTTGCAACGAAATTAGTTGCGTTGCTAGATCGTTACTAATTGCAACGATTAACAACGATTTCTATTTTGCAACGACGAGTTAGCAATGCAAGAAATTTCGTTTGAATTTCGTTGCAAAAGGCGTTTTGCAACGAAATTTCCCTGTTAGCAACGAAAAAATTTCGTTGCAAAAAAACAATTTTCTTGTAGTGTCATAGCTTGAAAGTAGATGCTTGATCTAAGTGTGGTTTCGAAAATCCCTTATTTATGTAATGTTAAGTGTGTACCTTCCATTACTAGAGCGTCTGTCAAGGCATCGATCATCCGTAACACGGGTCATGCCAAAGCTGAGCGTGCCGGATTATCTTTGTGAGGCAGGGTGGAAAATCGTGGTTCCCACAGCTTGAATATTGTTTACCTTAGGTTAAGTTGTCGAGTTTGACTTGAGATTTAACAGTATAGATGAGACGAGTATGCAATGATATTCGATATCATAGTCTCATAAACGATCTAAGAGTCACATTGGATGTGATTGACATTAGATGTCTACCTAAATAGCGTAAGGCTGAGTGTAACAACTCATTCTTATGTGAAATACGGATCTTAGTCCCATATAGAAAATTATTGTAGGGTTAATTTTCTGTATGGGAATATAGCTTGTATATGCAT
>NW_010966973.1:56548-63432 GCF_000463585.1 Tarenaya hassleriana
TAGAGTATATGGACGATTCTTTGATAGTTGATCAGTAGAATGCGTCATTCCAAAAGAAAGCTGAGAGCCACGGAAAGAGTAATATGATAGTTGTTGGAAAGAGTTTCAGCAAAAAGGAAGCGTTCCAAGAGCAAGGGCAAGAGGAAAGTGACAAGCGTTGTCATTGAACCTAAGCCTAAGTCCAAGAAGGAAGAGTGTTATTTCTGTCATGGGCATTAGTATAGAAATTGTAGACTCTACCTGGAAGATCAAGAGAAGAAGAAGCTTAGAGAAACATCGACTTCTGGTGTCTTCGTTATAGAGGCTAATTTGTTTACTTCTACATCGTGGGTATTAGATACCGGAAGTGCCTCGCACATTTATGGAAATGTGCAAGGGCAGCGAGGAAGTAGACAACTGGAAAAAGGAGAAGTAGATCTCCGCGTTGGGAATGGAGCAAAGGTTGCTGCATTAGCCGTCAGAACTTATGATCTGACTTTACCTTCTGGCCTTGTATTGGAGTTGCATGATTGTTATTTTGTTCCTGCTATCAACAAGAACATCATAACGATTTCATGCTTAGACTCGGACGGTTTCAGATTTGTTATTGAGAACAAAGGTCTGTCCATTTATAGAGGTGATTTATTGTATGGTAAAGGTTACCAGTTTAATGGCCTTTATGTTTTGGATGACGAACCGTCAAGATACAGGTCAATCTATAACGTTTGTACCAAACGGTTTAAGCCGAACGACTTAAACCCGACCTTCCTCTGGCATTGTCGTCTAGGTCATGGTTATTTGTTCTAAGTGTAGGGACCAAGATTTGGCACGAGAATGTCCCAACCAACGAAAAATCATCATCGAGGATGAAGGGGAATCAAAGTCCATAGTTGAGGATGTGGTAAATCTTGAAGAGACGTATGAGGTTATGTCCAAGAAGGAAATAAAGTACGTGAATGAAGAGAAAGAGGAACCGGTCGAAGATCCCGACCTCATGATAAAAGAAGTACCCAAAAGTGCTGCGAATGCAAACGGAGAAATGCATGGCGTCAAGAAAGATGCAATCGAAGTCAAGAAAATCATTGAAAACTCCAACAACACGAAAGTGATGGAAAGCAATGAAGAAGCCGATAAATCGGAGAATGTGATAGTAGGCGAGAGCTTGAACGAAGTCAAACGGGAGATAGGAATGATACGATTGGATTGGTTTGAGCAAATAAAAATCACGTCCAAGAAGGAAAATGATGGCTTCAAGGTGATAAGCAAACCTTCGACGATGACGAATGACATCATCAACGACCGCACTTGCATCATAAGTCAAAAACTTGGAGCAACCGGTAATTTCGTTCCTACTTTTATTCTTGTGTATGA
Source organism: Tarenaya hassleriana (assembly GCF_000463585.1). Classification (NCBI taxonomy): domain Eukaryota; kingdom Viridiplantae; phylum Streptophyta; class Magnoliopsida; order Brassicales; family Cleomaceae; genus Tarenaya; species Tarenaya hassleriana. The sequence continues at coordinate 57,899 of NW_010966973.1, forward strand.
TTCATATTTTGATGAGTATGTTATGAATCTTGAGCAACAAATGCGAACTTTCCAAATGGATTACCTATATAAAGTTCTCAAGGGATGCACATACTACACTAATGAGGTTGTTTTTCTAGATCTTGTTAATTGTTCGCAAGTACTACATTTTGATGAAAGGGTCAAAGAAGTGCAAGAAGAGGAAACTACGTGCATTTTCCAAGATCAAATTCTGCATGTCAAGAGTATTCCTTACCATCAGCTCAATGGGCACCCAAGAAGCATGATCACTTTAATGCCCATGGAACCAAAGAAGGACGCACCATTCGAACGAGGAAAGTGTACAAATGTGGAGAACTTGATCCGTCCTTACGACACCACCAACACTCGAACACACATTTGGGTCATGTTCCTTACTCCAAGAGCCTTACGCGGTAACTTCGTTCTGATCTTTATTCTTGTTTATAACCAAAGGAAGCCATTTGATGAGAACACAAGTTGCACTAACATTGTTGTCCTAGATTTTGCTACTAGATTGCAGATCTTGTGCATGATCGAAAAGAAGATTAAGCCAATTCTAACATTGACCATCGAAAGCCTAATCCGAGCACACGAAGCCAAATACTTTTATCATAGATGCATGGATGATTCAAGGATTAGAACCGCTATAAACCCAAAAACAATCAAGCAATACGAGCAATTCGATCGAGGAAGAACACGAGAAGAAGAGCAATATGATGTCGAGCACATCCGCCGAAACCAAGTCGAGACCAAGGTATATATAAGGTGTCCTCTATGTTTAAGGTGGCTGATACATTTCCTTTTGTTGCAGAAAATAGAATTTCGAGGGCGAAATCTTCGCAAGGGGGAGAGAATGATGAGGACATCGGAGCTAGCAACTTGGACGAGGACGGGAGCTTAACGGAAGGAGCTCTAGAAGATGTTCAAGACTTGACCCATCAGGCGTCAAGACTCTTGCCGGATGATCATAACATCACAAGATCATTCGAAGCTGCGGGAACGGGATTTGACGTGCACAACGCGAAGGCTCCCCGAGTAAGCCATAGAGTCGAGCCTCCTCTCACTCGTGTTAGAGCTCAAGCCCTCCGCATCACGTTAACAAAGGTCGTCACTCAAGTTCTTCACGGAGTCCGGGATCACGACGCGAACACCTCCCTTTTCGGCCAAGACTTAACCCAGAACATCTCCTCCATCATGGTCGAAAGCTATTGGACTCAAAGATGACTTCAAGCCAGCCCATGAGCTGTCCATTTCAGCCCAAGTACAAATAAAGGCCCAGCCCATTAGTCCATTAAATTCCAACAGCTCTTTTCTTCCCAACCACCTTATTAAATGACAATTAGGCTCCTTCTCTTGCATGAAGACTTGCATTTATTGTTGTTTTCCCTATATAAACCACCTAGAACTCTTTTGTAATCAGATTTGAACATTTGAATGAAGTAATTTCGAGCTTGCCTCATCCTTTGTTGGTTTGTCCAACAATCTCTTTCGGTTTGTCCGAAAATCCCGAGCTCGGTGTGTCCGGCTCACCCTTCGGTTTGTCCGAATCCATACTCGCCATCTTCCCCTTCATTTCCACCATCCATTCTCTGATTCTCTCTTGAATTCGAGTGCCACTTGAGTGAGCCGGTGTTTGAAAGAATTTCCCGTAAATCCCCTTCGATTATCCCTGTTTGTTCGTGAGTTCGAGTGCCGCTAGACGCGAGCCGGTGATTGCGATCAGACTTGTTTCCATCCTCTTCCGTGCGTACATCAACCCACGTCCTCAACATGCGAGCTCATGTTGAGGAACTTGAGCATATGGGAGTGAAGCTCGATGGTGACTTGGTCGCGGACCTGATCCTGATGTCATTACCCGAGGACTATAACCAGTTCGTGATGCAGTACCATATGCATGGGATGACTAAGAGCTTAGCCGACCTGCATGGGATGCTGAAATCGGCTGAGCAGGATATCGTGGTTCCCAAAACTGTGCTTGCTGTGGAGAAAAACTCCAGCAAGAAGCTGCGGGGTAAAGCCAAGAAAAAGGCAGCGAAAAAGGCAAAAACTGCCCCTGGGAATAAGCCTAAGCCCGATAACGGTAACTGTCATTACTGCGGAGTGTCTGGACACTGAAAGCGTAATTGTCACCTTTACTTGGAGGATCTGAAGGACAAGAAGCTTGATGAAGCTTCTGCCTCAGGTATTCATGTTATAGAAGCTAACATCTGTACTACATCTTCGTGGGTGTTGGATACCGCAAGTGCCTCACACATTTGTGGAAATGTGCAGGGACTAAGAAGAAGTAGGATGCTGGCTAAGGGAGAAGCAGATCTACGCGTCGGAAATGGAGCAAGAGTTGATGCATTGTGTATTGGCATTTATGATTTGCATCTTCCTTCTGGACTTGTTTTAGAATTGAGTAATTGTTACTATATTCATGCCATTAGCAGAAACATTATTTCTATTTCTTGTCTGGATTTGGATGGTTTTCGATTTGTGATTGAGAACTCGAGTTTGATGATTTATCGAGACAGTATTTACTATGGTAATGGTTATCTAGTTAATGGTTTATACGTCTTGAATGATCAGCCTTCGAACTCGACATCGTCCATCTATAACGTGAGTACTAAACGGTTTAAGCCGAACGACTTAAACCCGACCTTCCTCTAGCATTGTCGTCTAGGCCATATAAACGAGAAGTGCGTTCAGAAGCTTCATTCAGAAGGTCTTCTGGATTCATTTGACTTTGAGTCTCTTGAATCTTGCGAGTCTTGTTTAATGGGCAAGATGACAAAGCATCCTTTCAAGGGGAAAGGACAGAGAGTGACAGAGTTATTGGACCTGATATATAGTGATGTATGTGGACCAATGAACTATCCAGCTAGAGGAGGTTATCTGTATTTCGTTACGTTCACTAATGATTTCAGTCGATACGGTTATGTCTATTTGATTAGACATAAGTCTGAAATACTTGAAATGTTCAAGGCTTTCAGAAACGAAGTACAGAACCAGCTTGACAAGACGATCAAGACACTTCGATCAGATCGTGGTGGCGAGTATATGAGCCAAGAGTTCACTGACTATCTGGTTGATTGTGATATTGTATCACAATTAACTCCTCCTGGAAGCCACAATGGAATGGCGTGTCTGAACGGAGGAACCGAACACTGTTAGACATGGTTCGGTCGATGATGAGTCAGACAGATCTTCCGAAGTCCTTTTGGGGCTATGCTTTAGAGACCGCTGCATACCTACTGAACAGGAGTCCAACGAAGTCGCTGAAACGACGTCATATGAGATATGGACGGGAAAGTGTCCCGCGTTGTCGTTTGTCAGAATTTGAGGTTACGACCCTTACGTGAAGTGTCAGATGACTGATAAGTTATCCTCCATATCTGATAAGTGTTTATTTATAGGCTACCCTAAAGAAACTAAGGGTTACTACTTCTATATTCCGGCAGAGAACAAAGTGTTCATTGCCAGGAATACGACTTTTATGGAGTGAGAGTTCGTCTCTAAAAGAGTTAGTGGGAGTAGGATCGAACTTGAGGAAGTTCGAGAGCAGCAACTGAGCCGAGTGAACAAGTTGAAAACATTCAACCTGTTTCACTGCCGGTTGTGACTCAACCTTCGACTAGTGAACCTGGAAGATTAGGCAGGATTCGCCAAGAGCCTGTGAGATACAGATTTCTCGTGACTGGGAATGAGGAACTAATGTTATTAGAACATGACGAGCCTACCACATACCCAGAGGCTATGGTGAGTCCCGATTCCGAGAAATGGTGCGAGGCTAGGAAGTCCGAGATGCAATCCATGTCAGACAACCAAGTATGGACTCTAGTTGATGCATCTGAAGGAATAAAACCCATCGGACGTAAGTGGATCTTCAAGAAAAAGATCGACATGGATGGCAACGTGCACACGTATAAGGCACGACTTGTGGCGAAAGGATTACGTCAGATTCATGGTATTGACTATGACGAGACCTTTTCACCTGTAGTTATGCTGAAGTCCATCAGGATCCAGCTTGCCATAGCCGCATATTATGACTATGAGATATGGCAAATGGATGTCAAGACCGCGTTCCTTAACGGAAACTTGACCTAGGATGTGTACATGACACAACCCGAACGTTTTGTCGATCAAGGGAACCCGAGGATGGTGTGCAAGCTTCAGAGGTCCATTTATGGACTGAAGCAGGCTTCGAGGAGCTGGAACCTTCGTTTTGATGAGACAATCAAAAGGTTTGGTTTCGCACAGAACGAAGACGAGCTGTGTGTTTACAAGAAGGTTAGTGGGAGCACAGTAGTATTTCTAGTGTTGTACATGGATGACATTCTCCTAATAGGGAATAACGTTCCTACCTTGTAAGACGTTAAGTCTTGGCTAGGAACGCAGTTTTCTGTGAAGGACCTGGGAGAAGCGGTCTATATTTTAGGCATTAAGATCTATAGAGATAGATCGAGGCGTCTTCTAGGATTGAGTCAGAGTACCTACATCGATAAGGTCTTGAACAGGTTCAACATGCAAGATTCCATGAAAGGAACCTTACCGATGAGCAGTGGCACAGTTCTCTGCAAGAGTCAGTGTCCTACAACACCTGATGAGCGAGAACGCATGGATCGGATTCCATATGCTTCGGAAATTGGATCCATCATGTATGCCATGCTTTGTACTCGACCGGATGTATCCTATGTTGGTTGTAATGCTCTACGATGATCCGTGATATGACATTTTGACCATGTATTGATTCATTGGTTTATGAATGCATTACTTTTCCCGTTATATGATTAGCATGTTTGTTATATTACGGTAAATATCCTTGAATCATTGCAGATGATTCTAAACTCCCTGGTCAGTTATCATTGTGGGAACAATGATGAATTAAGACCAGCATGATGTGTGATAGATGATTATGATCATGTGCATTGGATGCAAATCACAATCATGGGTTCTCGTTTGGAACGAGTTACTGGATGACCCACATGAGATTGTCACATGGACATGAGTCATGACTTGAATCTCATACAGCGGTTCGTTCTTGGATCCTCAGACCTGAGATGTCTAGAGTATCTGATATGAGGAGTGACGTGTCTTGACTGCGTCAAACGTCGTCTTTAACCGGATGATCATAACGGCGTTGCTCAGATACGTTCACGAATCATATGCAGATAGTAGACATGCAATACGGGACTTGTCACCTCCTACGCAGGAGAGATGTCGCTGGGCCCCTCGTGGAAATCGGACTGTGAAAATGCGTGGCCATGCTATAGATGAATGTACATCTATTTTATCAGTCGGTTTGCCTAGACAGTAAGCGGTTGAACTTGAAGGGTGGCTCATACCATGCCCTTGTTCAACATACGACATCGTGAGACAAAGGATCAGAACTCGAACTAATGCTGGCTTTGTTAGATCACCTCTAACTCTATTCTAGGTGGGTGGTCATGGCGTCTTGCTAGAGGCTAACCATGACTTGTGGTTCGGAAAAGGTTTCCGAAGCCACTGCCACTTCGAATGGGCCTACAAGGTCACACACCATTAGGGATGGA
>NW_010966973.1:64497-68843 GCF_000463585.1 Tarenaya hassleriana
CCGTGTCGATTCTTCAACTCGAACATGCTTGACAGATTTGCTCATAACTTTCTGCTCCAATGTCGGATTTGTGCGATCTTAGTGTCTATGCGTTTTGGACTTGTAGAGTGGAAGTTATTGGACTTGCAAGATTTGACTTTTTAGGCTTCGTGTTTTTCCCCGGAACAACTCCAAATGTTTCCGTTTTAATTAATGAGAGAGCCGCCACAAATCCTAGAGGACGAACCTCAGACGTCCAAGACACCCATGAGAGCTTAGAGAAGCTTGATTTTGAGTTCTATTGATTGGAATATCGATTCCAAGTCAAGGACATCGTTTTCTCTTCACAAATCCTAGCAGATACGTTCAAAGTGTTGGAATTCATCCCGCCGGTGTGGATACGTGTAGAGGAGTTGTGCTTTCAACTCTCGGTGATCAAAAACAGGCCCTGGATCGATTGATACTTCCAGATCTTGAAAGAACGAGGTAAGTATTCGAATCCCACGACGATATACACGATTGTTCGGGTTATTGCACAATTGGTTTTGTATGACGTTTGGCTAGGTTGATCTTTCCTTCCGCTGCGTGAAACCTAGAATCCAAACCCTAGATAGATGAGATCGCATGCTAGGAACCCGAAGGGAACCTAACAGTGGTATCAGAGTCTGGTTCTCTGTATATCGCCGTGCCTGTTGCTCGTTTGCATGATTTTAATTGTTAAGATGCATGTGAATAATAGATCTTTGCAGTTTTGCATGATTTTAATTGTTAGAATGCATGTAGACTATAGATCTATGCATGTTTTTCATGGTTTTAATGGTTAGAATGCATGTAAACATGAGATCTATGCTTGTTTGATGAATTTGATTGTTGAATGATGCATGGATGAGCTGTGGTTTTGGGAGGCTAGACGTGCGTCGTAACGGGGATGAAAACCCTAGTTTACGGGACCCGAAACCGAGATCCGAAATCTGTCCATCGCATGGACTGATCGGTCTAGTCTACGCATGACGGCGGTTGTTCCTTTTAGGTCAAATTAGGTCAGACCGATCGGTCCAAGGGTTGGACCGACCGGTCTGGACCTATGACCACAAGAGAACGTCGGATCACGTTCGACAGACCGACTGGTCTGGTCTTCGGACCGAACGGTCTGGGTCTGTTGGAACGATCGGTCTTCGGGGTCGATCTGCATTTGGTCATCCGTTCCAGAAGGTCTGGAACGGACGGTCCACGAATGGCAGACCGTCCGTTCCATGACGATTGGGAACGGACAGACCATTAGAGGCAGACCGTCCGTTCTGGCTTTCTCGAAAGGACGGTCCACGTGCTTCTCTGGACCGTCCGTTCCAGTCTTCGGGTTTTTCCAAAATTAAACCGACAGTCGGTCTGGACCTCGGACCCGGGATTCCGAAGATTCAGAATTTTGATCGAACAATTGTTGTGTTGGATCAATTATCAGAATTGGAATCAAAGCCTCACATAAGACCAAGCTTGATGACAATCCAGAATTCAGAGCTTTGATTGTGCAATCGTTGTCTCGAATCAAATATCTGAATTAGGATAGTGAAAGGGTTCTGGTATCGAATCTAAGGCAAACAAATGTTGTTTGGCCAAGAGATTCTGTATATGGACGACTCAAACGAACTAAGAGTAGTTCATCCGAGTTGATCAGAACAACTTGACTGGAATGACTTGAATCCAGTCAAGGTATCCTGGTGTTCAAGACAAATGAAGCCTCATGTTTTAATCTCAAGCTATTACCGCCCATTAGTAGAGCAACTGTCAAGGCCTCGATCGTCATGGTTACGGGTCATGCCCTAGCTGAGCGTGCCTGACTATCTTGGTGAGGCAGTAGCTGAGCGTGCCTGGTTATCTTGGTGAGGCAGTATGGAGAAATCGTGATTCTCATAGCTCAAATATGGTTGAGCTTGAATTGGGTTATCAAGTCGGACTTGGACCTGATGGTAAGGATGGGATGAGGAACATGCAGTGATAGCGTATCACTATCCCATACTCATCTAGGAATCACATAGGATGTGATTGACAATGTGTTGTCTACCTAAATAGCATGGTTTTGAGCGTCATGCCCTAGCTGACTCAGAAGCATGTGAAATATGGATCCTAGCTCACTTGGAAACTCATTGAGGGTGTTTTTCTTAGTGGGAGCCTGTCATATTGCATCTATTATCTGTGTTAGTAAGTGTACTAAGCGACTTGCATATTTTCTGTCTGTTTGTTTGTCTTTTTCTGTAGTATATATCTGTTGCAGGAATCTGGTTAATCTCACCATGCGATCTATCCTTATGAAGGATAAGCCTCTGACCAAGGCTTCTGGATCGATTATTGATGCTTATTGGAAGCATGAGGATGATGATCTGGACTTGTCTAGCTTGATGCTTGGAAAGATGTCTTCGGAATTGCGTGAGCAATTAGATGACATGGACAATTCATTGATGGTTGATCAATTGAATATGTCGTTCCAAGAGAAAGTTGGGAGCCAAGGGAAGAATGATATGGTGGTTGTTGGAAAGTGTTCCAGCAAAAGGAAGCGTTCCAAAGGTAAGGGCAAAAGGAAATTGACAAGTGTTGTCACTAAGCCTAAGCCCAAACCCAAGAAGGAAGAGTGTTATTTCTGTCATGCCATTGGGCATTGGTACAGAAATTGCAGACTCTACCTGGAAGATCAAAGGAAGAAGAAGCTTGCAGAAGCTTCAACTTCTGGTATCTTCGTTATAGAGGCCAACTTGTGTACTTCCTCATCATGGGTATTAGATACCGGATGTGCCTCGCACATTTGTGCAAATGTGCAGGGACTGCAAGGAAGTAGACAATTGGCGAAGGGTGAAGTAGATCTCCGCGTCGGAAATGGAGCAAAAGTTGCTGCATTGACCATCGGGACTTATGATCTGACTTTACCTTCTGACCTTGTATTAGAGTTGCATGATTGTTATTTTGTACCTACCATCAGTAGGAACATCATATCGATTTCATGCTTAGACTCAGATGGTTTCAGATTTGTTATTGAGAACAAATGTATGTCCATTTATAGAGGCAATTTATTCTATGGTAAGGGTTACCAGTTTAGGCCAAGTCGACAATGCCAGAGATAGGTCGGATTTAAGTCGTTCGGCTTAAACCGCTTGGTACTAACATTATAGATCGACCTGTATCCAGATGGTTCATCTTCCAAAATATAAAGGCCATTAAACTGGTAACCCTTACCATAGAATAAATGCCAAGAGTTCACTGACTATCTGGCAGATTGTGGGATTGTCTCACAGCTGACTCCACCTGGAACGCCACAGTGGAATGGCGTGTCTGAGAGGAGGAACCGGACCCTATTAGATATGGTACGGTCTATGATGAGTCAGGTCGATCTTCCTAAATCCTTCTGGGGATATGCTTTGGAAACGGCAGCGGTTATACTGAACAACTGTCCAACAAAGTTGGTTCAGAAGACTCCATATGAGATATGGACTGGGAAGCGTCCCAGGTTAGCATTCATGAAGATTTGTGGATGTGACGTTTACGTGAAACGTCTTGCTTCTGATAAGCTATCCGCCAAATCTGATAAATGCATATTTGTGGGTTACCCTAAGGAAACTAAAGGGTACTGGTTCTACAACCCATCTGAGAATAAAGTGTTTGTTGCTCGGAATGGATCTTTCTTGGAGAGAGAGTTCGTCTCCAAGAGAGTCAGTGGGAGTAGAATAGATCTCGAAGAAGTTCGAAAACCACAAATAGTCGAAGAACCGAGTGAACAAGACGAAACAGTTCAACCTGTATCACAAGTTGTTGAGACAACACCTCCTAGTGAACCTCGGAGATCTGGTAGAAATCGCCAAGAGCCTACAAGATATGGTTTTCTTGTGACTGGAAACGACGAACTCATGTTGTTAGAACATGACGAGCCTACGTCGTATTCAGAGGCTGTGGCGAGTTCCGATTCCGAGAAATGGCACCAGGCCATGGAGTCTGAGATGCAATCCATGTACGACAACAAAGTGTGGACTTTGGTCGATTCATTCGATGGTATTAAAACCATTGGATGCAAGTGAGTTTTCAAGAAGAAAACCGACATGGATGGCATCGTGCATACCTATAAAGCTCGACTCGTCGCGAAAGGGTTTCGGCAGATTCATGGTATAGACTATGATGAAACATTTTCACCAGTCGTGATGCTTAAATCCATACGGATTCTGCTGGCCATAGCTGCGTATTATGACTACGAGATATGGCAGATGGACATCAAGACCGCATTCCTTAACCGGAATTTGCTCGAGGATGTGTACATGACACAACCCGAGGGTTTTGTCGATCCTAAGAGTCCGAGGAAGGTATGCAAACTTCAAAGATCCATTTATGGA
>NW_010966973.1:71721-74654 GCF_000463585.1 Tarenaya hassleriana
CAAAGTGTTGGAATTCATCCCGCCGGTGTGGATACGCGTAGAGGAGTTGTGCTTTCAACTCTCGGTGATAAAAAACAGACCCTGGATCGATTGATACTTCCAGATCTTGAAAGAACGAGGTAAGTATTCGAATCCCACGACGATATACACGATTGTTCGGGTTATTGCACAATTGGTTTTGTGTGACGTTTGGCTAGGTTGATCTTTCCTTCCGCTGCGTGAAACCTAGAATCCAAACCCTAGATAGATGAGATCGCATGCTAGGAACCCGAAGGGAACCCAACATCCTATGCGTTGAGCATTACTAGTATATACCAGTCAGATCCAGGTGAGTCACACTGGATCGCCTTCAAGAACATCTTGAAGTACTTGAGAAGGACTAAGGATGTATTCTTGGTATACGGTGGGTCGGAATACGAGCTCGTTGTAAAGGGTTACACCGATGCTAGTTTCCAGTCAGACCCGAATGACTACAGATCACAGTCTGGCTATGTTTTATGCTTGAACGGAGGCACTATTAGCTGGAAGAGTTCCAAGCAAGCGACCGTTGCAGATTCTACTACAGAAGTTGAGTATATTGCAGCGTCGGACGCAGCAAAGGAAGCTGTTTGGATCAGGAAGTTTGTTGGCGACTTGGGTGTCATTCCTAGTGCTGATAGCCCCATTGCACTGTACTGTGACAACAATGGAGCGATCGCACAAGCAAAAGAACACAGATCCCATTAACGATCCAAACACATACTCAGACGGTTTCACCTTATCAGGGAGATCATAGACAGAGGAGACGTGCACATTTGCAGAGTGTCGACAGATGACAACATTGCCGATCCGTTGACGAAGCCTCTCCCTTCGTCGAAGCATGAGGGTCATATTAGGGATATGGGCATTAGATGTTTAGCAGTCCATGATTAGAGCAAGTGGGAGATTGTTGGTTGCTCTATGATGAACTGTTGTATGAGCTTTCTTATGATACATTTGATGTATTGAAACTTTCTAGAGTTTATGGATGAGTGTTTGATTCATTACGTATTGTGCATACTTTAATATGTTATGAAATCCATGTATTATTATGAATAATACTAAACTCCCTAATCATGTATCATTGTGGGAATAATGATATATTAAGAATAGTATGATGTGTGATTGATGATCATAGAGATGATCATAGGTATTGGATACGATCACAATCATAGGTATTTGTTGGAGAACGGAATACTGGATTCACCCACATGAGATTGTCACATGGACTAGCGTCATGACTCGAATCTCACATGACGGTTCCATGATTGGATCCTAAGACCTGAGATATCTACGGAATCCAACATGAGAAGTTGCATGCTTTGAATACGTCAAACGTCCTGCGTAATAGGAGGACTATAAAGGCGTGTATCAGGTACGAAACGAATCATGTGCTGGATTGTAGATAGTCAAGACGGGATTTGTACCTCTCGTAAAAGAGAGAGATATCGCTGGGCCCCTCGTGTGAGCGAGACTGTAGAAATGTGTGGCCGCACTATAGACGAACGTCGTCTATTTCAGACAGTCGAACTCAGTGAACGAGAAAGCAGTCGAATCAGATAAGCTGGCTGTCCATGCCTTATGTTCGACATATGATATCGCGATGCAAAAGGATCATCAGCCGGAATCATCACTGGCGTTCGTATGATCACGAACAAACTCTATTCGAGATAGGTAGTCATAGTGTCTTGGCAGTCGAATCAGATAAGCTGGCTGTCCATGCCTTATGTTCGACATATGATATCGCGATGCAAAAGGATCATCAGCCGGAATCATCTCTGGCGTTTGTAAGATCACGAACAAACTCTATTCGAGATAGGTAGCCATAGTGTCTTGCTAGAGACCGCCTAAGACTTGTATATCCGAAATAGAGATTTCGGGTTATACTGCTATATCGAATGAACCTACAGGATCACACACGCAGGGAAGGACAAAACGCACGAGAAAAAACGACGGAAAAACGGAGACAGAAGAGGCTGGAACGGACGGACCAGAAGGGCTAGACCCGACGGTCCGCCAGGTCCAGACCCGACGGTCAAGAACGGACTGTCCGGGACGGTCCACTAAGGCATACCACCCGTTCTAGCTTGCTGGAACGGACGGTCCACGTGCTTTTCTGGACCGTCCGTTCCAGGCTTCGGGTTTTTCGAAAATTAAACTGAATTAGGGTTAAATCACTTTATAATAAGGAGATTAAAACCCTAATGGAGGGTGGCCGACTTGAGAACACTTTTGACAGACTTTTGGTGAGATCCAAGAGGTTCAATAGTGTGATTGAAGTCCCGTTTTCTCGAAGCACAAAAGCCGAACAGCATATTCGGGTCCTAACAGACAAGTTCCAATCGTTGGAATCCATCCTGAGGTGTGGATACGTGTAGAGGGCGAGGTAATCTTCCTCCCTTTCGTGATCGAACGAATTCTTCAATTGATACAGGCCCCAGATCGATTGAGGTAAGCGTTCCTACTTTTCTACGATTCATAAAAGCATGGTTCTAGGGTTTCATTCAAATTTTTGTTTTATATCCGCTGTGCAAACCCTATAACGATCTCTTAGGAATATGATTCGCTCTAGAGATCCCAGGAACCCAACATGATAATGGTAGTGAATCGCAGTAACCAAAACAAGCAATCAAGTAACAGGTGTATAAATCTAATAGCAAAGCCTGCTGGTGTCGGGTTTGTCCGTCACATGTTCCGGTTATATACCAGGGATGCGAATTCTACATTCATGGATTGATTTAGGGATTTCAAGCAACCACTGTATAAGGAATTTACCTCTCAGTCTTAGACCCTACTACCGGGTTTTCGATTACTTATATCTCTATAACGCCCACCAAAAACCAAGTGCATGAAGTCTTGGGTTTCGCTACGGGTTCCTAGCATGCGATCATATCGATCTAGGGTTTGGTTTACTA
>NW_010966974.1:0-752 GCF_000463585.1 Tarenaya hassleriana
GTGTCTAAATAATTCTTTCTTTATGTCATTAGAAAGCTTTTTTTAATAACTACGTAAAGACGCCAAGATCGCGCTGATCTAATATATGTGCTAAACGTTATGAGCATATTTAGACAACATATTGATCTAGTCCCTACATATCGATAAAAATCGGCATCCATCTCTCGACGAATAATCCGATGATCTAAAAATCAATCCAAATTAATATCCATCGTCCGGTATGTGATCTGATGATTAAGAAGTCGACTCGAATAGCCAGCCATCGGCATATGGTCAACAATTCGAAACAAATAACGAGTCATGCCCGATGAGTTTATCTATTGTTAGTTGATCCTATTGTTAACTTCATAACTTCCACAAAAAGTGTCCAAATAATTCTTTTTGTATATCATTAGAAAGCTTTTCTTGATAACTACGTATAGACACCATGGTCGCGCTGATCTATAACATGCGCTAAAAGTTATGAGCATATTTAGACAACACATTGATCTAGTCCCAACAGATCGATAAAAATCGGCATCCATCTCTCGACGAATAATCCGATGATCTAAAAATCAATCTAAATTAATATCCATCGTCCGGTTGTGATCTGATGATTCAGAAGTCGAGTCGAATCGCCAGCCATCGGCATATGATCAACAATTCGAACCAAATAACGAGTCATGCCCGATGAGTTTATCGTCGAATCGCCAGCCATCGGCATATGATCAACAATTCGAACCAAATAACGAGTCATGCCCGATGAGTTTATC
>NW_010966975.1:0-751 GCF_000463585.1 Tarenaya hassleriana
CTGTGTTTCACGAGAGAACGAAACACATCGAGGTGGATTGTCACTTCATACGGGAAAAAGTAACTCAAGGACTAATTGCACCAAGGTATACTCGGAGCTCGGATCAACTTGCAGACATTCTAACGAAAGCTACGAGTTCTTATGTTCTCAATAAGTTACTCTCCAAGATTGGTCTCATCGAATTTGGAAAGCCAATCTTGAGGGGGAATGTTGAAGAACAAAGGAATGAAGTACATGAGCTTGGAGACTCTGCAGATTATGAAGAAGATGTTGAAGACCATAAGAGCATAGAAGATGAAGACTTGGGCCGAGATTTGAAAGTGGAGGCCCAATCTTCTGAGTTAGGAGATCAAGACTTGGGCCAAGACTTAGAGAAGAAGACCCATAATCTATGTTCAGACCATAAAGAGAATATCCTAAGTTGCAAGCCCATAACCTGACACATATTCTCCTGCAAAGCTGCTGTACAGGTTGTTCCACTTTGTATATTCCAACAGCTATATTCTCTGCATGTTCCAACAGCTATATTCTTTGTAAATCTTATGTAAATGTCCTATTTATATGCCTTGTATCAAGTTTAGAAAGATAAGGGAATTAAGTGAATGTTTCAGAAGAACTCACCCCCTTTCTTCTCCATTTTCGTCCTCCTCTCCTCTGCAACTATTTCTCCTGCTCTTTACTGCCAATTCGATCCCATAGTGTTCTTGTTCTCGATTCTCACCCAATCATTCTAAAACTCTGATTTTCTTCA
>NW_010966976.1:0-751 GCF_000463585.1 Tarenaya hassleriana
AGACGGGCTGATGCAAGGAGAAATGTAACGTGATGGTAAGCGCGTGAAGGGCTTTGGTTCTGGCAAGCGAAGGAGCTCTTCTGCACGCATTGAGTAATCTAAGGAGACGCTCGTTGTGCTCGACATAACCTCCATTGATGATGCTCATGCAATAGGCTTAACTCGAGAACGGAAAGGTATTCGCAGGGTTACTGCATATGACAAAAATCTGGAATTGACTAGCAAGAAGTCGATCCCAGGGGGAGGAACAGGATGGTGGGTGTAGGGCAAGTACATGGTTTACAACTACTGCTCCAACGAGAAGCGATACCCTCACGACGTTCCTCCAGAGTGCAACATCCCCTGAATTTCGATTCCATTTACTTAGATTTATTCAAGATGAACTCCAAAATCTAGGTATTTACGTTATTTGATTTCATCACAATTAGCATATTTTGACGATATTATTACGCCGAATATGATATAATAACCGATGGATCTCTATTTTTATAAAAACCGAACCCGAACAGATTACCGAAATACCCACCCCTAATCCAAACAATCCGATTCTTCACAAGCAAAATATCGCCGTTAAAGAGATGTGTGATTGTGTCCATTCATCTTTATATGGATCCATCCATAAATAGAGGGGTTGGGTATTACAAATCTAAGAGAAAAAATGCATTCCGAAATATTCGGTGTATTATATTGTATTCCAAAAACGTCTTGTGTATTACAATGGATGCACAATGGATATATATATATATATATA
>NW_010966977.1:0-750 GCF_000463585.1 Tarenaya hassleriana
ATGTACAAATTACATACCTCTTGCGAGTCACAAGAAAAGAAAATTCTTCCAGGATTTTTGTATGTTCTCGATGTCTTCCTTGATATAGGTAGTCCGCATTCACACCGAAATTGTAAAATTCCATTGTTCCGATCGAGTTGGTCGAGCATTCGAAAGTGAAGACTCTGTTGCGCGCATAACTCATCTTCTATTTTCAATCTGTAACATAAACATGTACTGTATTTTTAGTAAAAAAACCGAAATCGAAGTCTCTGATGAATCTCTAACACATTTCTAACAATACCCATAAACTTAAATCTGCCAAAACCAGCCCGCTGTAACCGAAATTTGACAAACCCTAAACCCTAACTCTAAAAATCTCAAGTCAAATTTTACTTTTCAGTCGCATAACAACAATATAGAACCCGAACAAGCCTGAAATCCCCGAAATCAAATATATTTCAAACCCAACCCACAAACCCTAGAAACTCAAATCTTGTTTCTTACCTGTTACCTTCGCTTCACTTGATAAAAATAGCACATAACCCAAATGAGATAGAACAGATGCGAGGTTTACTCGAAATCTGTTGAAAAATCTGGAGAGAAAACCCCTACAAATGGAAACTCTTACCCTCTCTCTATCTCTCCACGTTCTTCTGCTATCACCCAGGATAAATACAATTTTGTGTAAATTATAAGCTTGCTTTATCTGACGTGGCAAGTTAATCCTACGTGGATTGGGGTCAGTAACTCCGTTTATGCCATGTCACT
>NW_010966978.1:0-750 GCF_000463585.1 Tarenaya hassleriana
CCTGATCGTCTCCGAGATGCACTCACTTGTATACCTTCGACGGAGGACATTTTAAACACACTCAAGGCTATGCCGGATAACAAAGCTCCAGGACCTGATGGCTATCCGAAAGAGTTTTACCTATCAACCTGGGATAAAGTTGGTAGCACCTTAGTGGCAGCAATCCAAGAATTCTTCAGAACCGACAGATTATTAGGTCAGATCAATGCTACCATAATCACACTCGTGCCTAAGAAGCAGGGCGCAATACGTTTAACCGAGTTCAGACCGATAAGTTGCTGCAATACCGTGTATAAAATCATATCATCGATACTAGCTCGGAGGTTGGAAGGAGTTCTTCAAGGGGTTGTCTCCAAGAATCAAGTTGCATTTGTCAAAGGCAGGCTGATGTTGGAGAATGTTTTGCTGGCAACAGAGCTTGTACGAGGCTATAATCGCAAAGGGTGTCGAAGCAGTGCAATGATTAAGCTAGATATACGGAAGGCTTTTGATACACTCAACTGGGAATTCATCATCAGGCTCCTTACAGCCTTAGGACTGCCGTCTGTCTTCATTCACTGGATCACAACATGCTTAACAACTACGAAGTTCTCGATTTCCCTGAACGGAGAGTTGGCAGGATACTTTAAGGGCAAACGGGGACTACGCCAAGGTGATCCAATATCACCATATTTGTTTACATTATCTATGGAGGTACTTTCACGTATGCTTGATGCAGGGGCTGCTGAGAACAAAATTAAGCTCCACCCA
>NW_010966979.1:0-665 GCF_000463585.1 Tarenaya hassleriana
AACAAACACTTTGTTCTCGGATGGGTTGTAGAACCAGTACCCTTTAGTTTCCTTAGGGTAACCCACAAATATGCATTTATCAGATTTGGCGGATAGCTTATCAGAAGCCAGACGTTTCACATAAACGTCGCATCCCCAAATCTTCATAAACGCTAACCTGGGACGCTTTCCAGTCCATATCTCATATTGTGTCTTCTGAACCGACTTTGTTGGACAGTTGTTCAGTACAAGCGCAGCCGTTTCCAGAGCGTAGCCCCAGAAGGATTTAGGAAGATCGACCTGACTCATCATAGACCGTACCATATCTAATAAGGTTCGGTTCCTCCTCTCGGACACACCATTCCACTGTGGCGTTCCGGGTGGAGTCAGCTGTGAGACAATCCCACAATCTGCCAGATAGTCAGTGAACTCTTGGCTCATATACTCGCCACCTCGATCAGATCGAAGCAACTTGATCGTCTTGCCAAATTGGTTCTGTACCTCATTTCTGAAAATCTTGAACAATTCAAGTGTTTCAGATTTATGTCTCATCAAGTAGACATAACCGTACCTACTGAAATCATCAGTAAACGTAACAAAGTACAGATAACCTCCTCTAGCGGGAGAGCTCATAGGACCACATACATCACTATGTATGAGTTCTAACAACTCTGTAGCCCTTTCTC
>NW_010966979.1:796-1156 GCF_000463585.1 Tarenaya hassleriana
CTCGCACATTTGTGCAAATGTGCAGGGACTGCGAGGAAGTAGACAATTGGCGAAGGGTGAAGTAGATCTCCGCGTCGGGAATGGAGCAAAAGTTGCTGCATTGATCGTCGGGACTTATGATCTGACTTTACCTTCTGGCCTTGTATTAGAGTTTCATGATTGTTATTTTGTACCTGCCATTAGCAGGAATATTATTTCGATTTCATGTTTGGATTCTGATGGTTTTCGTTTTGTCATTGAGAACAAAACTCTATCTATTTATAGAGGAACTTTATTTTATGGTAATGGTTACCTGTTTAATGGCCTTTATATTTTGGATGATAAACCGTCTAGACACAGTTCAATCTATAACGTTAGTAC
>NW_010966979.1:2021-3570 GCF_000463585.1 Tarenaya hassleriana
AAAGTGTTTGTTGCTCGGCATGGATCTTTCTTGGAGAGAGAGTTCGTCTCCAAGAGAGTTAGTGGGAGTATAATAGATCTCGAAGAAGTTCGAGAACCACAAATAGTCGAAGAACCGAGTGAACAGGTCGAAACAGTTCAACCTGTATCACAAGTTGTTGAGACAGCACCTCCTAATGAACCTGGGAGATCTGGTAGAATTCGCCAAGAGCCTACAAGATACGGTTTTCTTGTGACTGGAAACGACGAACTCATGTTGTTAGAACATGACGAGCCTACGTCGTATTCAGAGGCTGTGGCGAGTTCCGATTCCGAGAAATGGCACCAAGCCATGGAGTCTGAGATGCAGCAGTCCATGTACGACAACAAAGTATGGACTTTGGTCGACTCATTTGATGGTATTAAGACCATTGGATGTGGGTTTTCAAGAAGAAAACCGATATGGATGGCATCGTGCATACCTATAAGGCACGACTCGTAGCGAAAGGGTTTCGGCAGATTCATGGTATAGACTATGATGAAACTTTTTCACCAGTCGTGATGCTTAAATCCATACGGATTCTGCTGGCCATAGCTGCGTATTATGACTACGAGATATGGCAGATGGACGTCAAGACCGCATTCCTTAATGGGAATTTGCTCGAGGATGTGTACATGACACAACCCGAGGGTTTTGTTGATCCTAAGAGTCCGAGGAAGGTGTGTAAGCTTCAGAGATCCATTTATGGACTGAAGCAGGCTTCGAGGAGCTGGAATCTTCGATTTGACGAGGCAGTCAAAATGTTTGGCTTCCTGCAAAACGAAGATGAGCCATGCGTTTACAAGAAGGTCATGGGAGCGCAGTAGTCTTCCTTGTGCTTTATGTAGATGATATATTGCTCGTCGGAAATGACATTCCTACCTTGCAAGGAGTAAAATCCTGGCTAGGATCGGTCTTTTCGATGAAGGACTTAGGAGAAGCCGCCTATATTCTAGGAATCAAGATCTATAGAGATAGATCGAGAAGGCTTCTTGGTCTAAGTCAGAGTACATACATTGACAAGGTCTTGAATCGGTTCAAGATGCAAGACTCCAAGAGGGGTGCCTTGCCAATGGGACATGACGTGGCTCTTAGCAAGACTCAGTGTCCAAGGACACAAGATGAGCAAGAGCGCATGAGTAGGATACCATATGCATCGGCAATTGGATCCATCATGTACGCCATATTGTGTACTCATCCGGATGTATCATATGCATTGAGTATGACTAGTAGATATCAGTCTACACCAGGTGAGGCTCACTGGATTGCGGTCAAGAACATCCTTAAGTACTTGAGAAGGACTAAGGATTTGTTCTTGGTATATGGCGGATTGGAAGACGAGCTCGCTATAAGTGGTTATACCGATGCTAGTTTCCAAACCGACAGAGATGACTTCAGATCGAAGTAAAATGTCATATCATGGATCATCCTAGAGCATTACAACCAACAATCTCCCACTATGCTCTATGATCTATCCTACAAGCATCTAATCCCCATACCCTTAACATGACCATCATGCTTTGACGAAGGG
>NW_010966979.1:3632-4631 GCF_000463585.1 Tarenaya hassleriana
CGTGAACGTATCTGATCAACGCCGTTATAATCATCCGGTTAAAGACGATGTTTGACGCAGTCAAGACACGTGACTCCTCATATCAGATACTCTAGACGTCTCAGGTATGAGGATCCA
Organism: Tarenaya hassleriana; assembly: GCF_000463585.1. Lineage (NCBI taxonomy): Eukaryota > Viridiplantae > Streptophyta > Magnoliopsida > Brassicales > Cleomaceae > Tarenaya > Tarenaya hassleriana. The sequence continues at coordinate 3,750 of NW_010966979.1, forward strand.
TAAACGAAACGCTGTGTGAGATTCAAGTCATGACTCTGTCCATGTGACAATCTCATGCGGGTCATCCAGTCACTCGTTCACAACGAGTACCCATGATTGTGATCTACATCCAACGCGTTGATCACACCTCATGCTAGTCTTCATTCAACATTGTTCCCACAATGATGACTGACTAGGGAGTTTAGAATCATTCTCTAATGATTCAAAGATGCCGAAATACAACAAACATGCTAATCGTATTCTTTAACCGGATGATTATAACGGCGTTGATCAGACACGTTCACGAATCATATGGAGATAGTAGACATGCAATATGGGACTTGTCACCTCCTTAACAGGAGAGATATCGCTGGGCCCTCTCGTGGAAGTCGGACTATGAAAACGCGTGGCCACGCTATAGATGAAGTTGCATCTATTTTATTAGTCGATTTGCCAAGACGAGAAAGCAGTTGAACTTGAAGGGTGGCTCATACCATACCCTTGTTCAACATATGACATCGTGAGACAAATGATCAGAATTCGAGCTGTTAATGCCTTGGTTAGATCATCTTTAACTCAATTCTAAATGGGTGGTCATGGCGTCTTGCTAGAGGCTAACCATGACTTGTGGTTCGGGAAAAGTTCCTAAAGTCATTACCACTTAGAATGGGCCTACATGGTCACACACCAATAGGGATGGACTTATACGTGAAGAATACGAAGAATGGAAACGAGATTTGATCGAAACAAGCATGAAAAGGAGTTTTCAGTGCGTTGGTCCGGAGCTGACCAAGTTTGGTCAGCCCCGGATAAAGTTTGGTCAGTCCGGGAGGTCCGGAAGCTCGGTCCGCAGTCATCTGTCCAGACCTGGTCCGGCTGACCAAGAGTTGGTCAGCCGCTGAC
>NW_010966979.1:4980-6661 GCF_000463585.1 Tarenaya hassleriana
GTCGGACCGAACTGACCAAGAAGGGTCTTGGTCCGGAGCTGACCACACGTGGTCCGCCGGACCAAGCCTTCAGATCAGCCAGTCCGTGGGCCTCGGACTAAGCTTGGTCCGCCGGACCAAGCTCCTGGTCCGGCGGATCGGGGTCCGGAAAATTTCCAAATATTCGTTTTTAGGGTTTTCTAATCTTATTTAAGTTTGGTATTTCGTCCAAACTTAAAGAGAGCCGACCTAAAAACTCAGAGAAACATCCTAGAACCCTAGAGAAGCTGTTCTCTTCGATTTCTATTGTCCCGGGATTGGATCTCGTCTCTTGAGTTACCCTTTTCTTCACTAATCCTAGCAGATTCGTTCCAAATCGTTTGGAATCCTTCCCGTCGGTGTGGATACGTGTAGAGGAGCTGTACTTTCAGCTCTTGGTGATTTAGAACAGGCCCCGGATCGAAATAAACTTCAAGTCTCATCGAGAACGAGGTAAGTAACGATTTCCTCGGTGATATACACGATCTTTCGGGTTTTGCGAGTTTGGTTGCGTGTGACGTTTGACTAGGTTTAGATTTTTCTTCCGCTGCATGAAACCTAGTAAACCAAACCCTAGATCGATATGATCGCATGCTAAGAACCCGTAGATTATCCAACATACGGCTCTGACCGCAAAATCACTAGCATCACACATCAACTCAAAAGGAATACTCCAATCCGGGGGTTGGATAATCGGGGGTGATACTAGCGCCTTCTTCAAAACTTCAAATGCTTTGTGGCATTCCTCATTAAACTCAAATGGGATATCCTTGCCCAAAAGCGCAGTCAAAGGTCTCGCTATCTTCGAGAAGTCTTTGATAAATCTCCTATAAAACCCGGCGTGACCCAAGATGCTTCGGATCCCTTTAACATTGGTCGGTGGCGGTAGCTTTTCAATCACTTCCACTTTCGCTCTATCCACTTCTATTCCCTTGTCCGAAATTCGATGACCAAGTACAATGCCCTCTCGCACCATGAAGTGGCATTTCTCCCAATTCAAAACCAGATTCGCCTTGAGACACCTGTCTAACACTCGATGGAGATTGGATAAACACGCATTAAAGGAGGGTCTATGGAGGACCAGACCGTTCGGTCTAGGCGAAAAAACGCCATCAGATCACGTTTTTCGTCGTTTCAGCCACGATTCAGATCCGAATTCAACCCGGTTTTCGCCTGTGAACTCAGAACAGAAACCTCTTGCACACTATGCAACAAAGAACACAAAATCTACTCTAGATTCAAAATAAATTCATGCATAGTATCAAAGCAAACATGGATTCAAACAATTCAAATCCTAATCGTCCATGAACACCTCCATAATATCTTCAATGACATCGGAGAAAATAGTCATCATGCATCTTTGAAAAGTTACGGGGGCATTGCATAATCCAAATGGCATGTGTCTATATGCGAAAGTGCCATAAGGGCATGTGAATGTTTTTTTTTCTTGGTCACTCGGATGGATAGGAATTTGGAAGAAACCGGAGTAACCATCGAGAAAACAAAAATAAGAATGCAGTGCAAGCCTCTATAACATTTGATCAATGAATGGAAGGGGAAAGTGATCTTTATGGGTGTTTGTGTTGAGTTTTCGGTAATCAATGCACATTCTCCATCCCGTAACAGTTCTAGTCGGTATGAGTTCATTGTTTTCATTAGGAAC
>NW_010966979.1:7099-8631 GCF_000463585.1 Tarenaya hassleriana
TTCCTGGGAAGCCCGAGCCAAATCCACGAGAGCATGTAAACGCTGTTGAGCTGAGGAGTGGAAAGAATCTGCCAGATACAGTCCCTACGGAAAAAGGGACGATGTCTAGATACACTGCCGAAGAGAAAGGAAAAGGCATAGCAGATGAGACACCTCGGGTGAATGCAGAGGAAGCCGAAACACCATACGTCGCTCCTCCACCTAAGGTACCACCTGTTCCTTTTCCTTCTCGATTGAAGAAGCATGTTGAGAATACACAGTTTTCGAGATTTGCTGATATGCTTCAGAAGCTAGATGTTACTATACCGTTCTATGAGGCTATGCTGCAGATACCCTCTTATTCGAAGTTTCTGAAAGACATCGTGACCAAGAAAAGGGTAATTGGGAAGGAGACAGTAGCCTTGAGCACAGAGGTGAGCGCTGCGATTCTACAACATGAGTTGCCACAGAAGAGATCAGATCCTGGTAGTTTTTCGATTCCCTGCAAAATCGGAAACATTGCGATAGACCGTGCATTGTATGACCTTGGTGCTAGCATCAGTTTACTACCGTTGTCCATTTACAAGAAGCTTAATATTGGTGAGCTTAAGCCGACACAGATGGCGCTACAGCTAGCGGATCGATCTGTCAAATATCCTACAGGTATTCTCGAGGATGTCCCATTGAAAGTCGGGGATTATTATGTTCCCGTTGATTTTGTTGTTTTAGACATGGACGAGGACTCGAAGATACCGATTATTTTGGGTCGACCGTTTCTGAACACGGCTGATGCAGTTGTACACGTCCGAGCTGGTCGTCTTACCATGAAGATAAGTGATGAGACTGTTGAAATCACCTTAGATCACAATATGAAGCAGCCATCCACTACCGATTTAGCGTGTTATGTTGATGTACACGAGATCTTGACGCAGGAGGTCTTTGATCAGTTCCGAGACATTGATCCGCTTGAAATATCCCTCCTGGCATCGGATGCGAGTATATACAGCAATTGGGAGGATATTCGGGAGCTCACACAGGCGTTAGACGATGAAATCGAGGAGAAATTCGAGCTTCTGTATTCTGACTCGACCGAGTCAGTACTTGACTCGGACCGAGTCAGATCGTTGGACCACTCCGAAACTTTGTTAGCTTCAGACTCGGTGTCGCAGATTTCTAACTCGATCGAGTCAAGTGTTGACTCACACATCAAAACTTTGTTAGCTTCAGACTCGGTGTCGCATATTTCTAACTCGACCGAGTCAAGTGTTGACTCGGCCTTCCTTCGTTCTGACTCGGACCGAGTCAGTTCTCTGAGCCCCACCACCGACACCGAGCCAGCCCGGAACGTCTCCGAACCTTCCACGACGACTATTAAAGACGTTCTAGAGCCCAGAGAGCCACCACTTAGCACGGGGACGCTGAATAAAGCTGATTGGAGTTTAGAGAACGCCCCGAAGGTGGAGATGAAGCCCTTACCCGAAGGGCTCAGGTATGTTTTCCTTGGACCTAACTCGACTTATCCAATTATAGTGAATGTTGCGTTGCTGGAACCC
>NW_010966979.1:9634-15049 GCF_000463585.1 Tarenaya hassleriana
GTTCAGGTCGTACTTGGTGGGGCGGAAGGTAATCGTATACTCAGACCACGCGGCTTTGAAGTACTTGCTGACGAAGAAAGACGTCAAACCTCGACTGATTCGATGGATGCTACTCATACAAGAGTTTGACGTTAGATTCGGGATCGCAAAGGCACGGAGAACACAGTTGCAGACCACCTTTCACGCCTTGCGATACCCGATCCTCTCCCGATCGATGACTCTTTGCGAGAGGAACAGATTATGGCAGTCACTACCCGACACGAAGACCCATGGTATGCAGACTACGTGAACTATCTGGTCTCTCAAGTGATCCCGTCTGAACTTAACTATAATGGAAGGAAGAAGTTCCTCCATGACGTACGAGATTATTTTTGGGACGATCCATTCTTGTTCAAGCGTGGTACCGATGGGATGTTCAGACGATGTATTCCCAAGGAAGAAGTGCAACAGGTAATTTTCCATTGCCACTCTTCTGATTATGCAGGTCATTTCGCCGCTTCGAAGACCACAACAAAGATTCTACAAGCGGGATTCTATTGGCCTACGATGTTCAAGGATGTCCATAGGTATGTCGCCTCATGTGATTCTTGCCAGCGCATAAGTAACATTTCTAGACGCCATGAGACGCCTCAGAATTATATTCTAGAAGTGGAACCTTTTGATGTTTGGGGCATAGACTTTATGTGACTAAGTGGGTAGAGGTATTGGCTAGCGCGAGGACTGACGCTAAGACTGTGGTTAGGCTATTTAGACAGATTATTTTTCCACGTTTTGGTGTTCCTCGTGTTGTGATTAGCGATGGGGGGGCACACTTTGTCAACCGGATCATCGAGACACTACTGAAGAAATACGGAGTTCATCATCGGATTGCTACTCCGTATCATCCTCAGACTAGTGGACAGGTGGAGATTTCTAACCGGGAGATCAAGTCCATTCTGGAGAAGACTGTCGCTAAATCACGGAAGGATTGGTCACAGAGGCTAGACGATGCGGTATGGGCTTACCGAACGGCTTTCAAAACGCCGATTGGTATGACTCCGTTCCAATTAGTCTATGGCAAAGCATGTCATCTACCGGTTGAGCTCGAGCACAAAGCGTATTGGGCAATCAAGGCGCTCAACTATGACATGAAGACCGCTGCAGAGAAACGTGAGCTCAAACTTCACCATCTCGAAGAAATCAGACTTGACCCGTATGAGAACGCGAAAATCTACAAGGAGAGAGCAAAGAAATGGCACGATCGACACATCATTCCGCGAACATTCCACTCAGGTGATCTTTGATAACTCATATTTCTCTCTACATCTCCAGGACGTTTTTATAGGATTTATACGGAGATCACATGCATTTGTAGGCATTATAGGCGTGTTAGGCCACGAAACTCGGTTTGGTTGTGTTTTTATAGGATTACAGGTCTCGGTTGCGATTTGGAGCAAGACGGGAGCAATCTGGAGCTAAAACGATGAAAGAGTCAAGAATTTCCCGCCTTGACTCGGTCCGAGTCAGATACCCCGAGTCAACATGTCCGAGTCAGATACCCCGAGTCAACATGCCCGAGTCAGAAGATTGGGCTGGGCCGAATTCCTATGTCTCGTCTTGACTCGGTCGAGTCAGAGTACTGACTCGGTCCGAGTCAAAACCCAGAAAAAGCCCAGATTCGAATTTTCAGAGTTTGAACGGGAGTAGGACTTCGGGAGCGCCGCCTAGGGTTTATAAAAAGACTCTACAGACGTCCTAGAGAGGGGGACAGACTTTATACAGACTTTGGAGAGCTTTGGTGAGAGAAACAAGAGTTTTACGGGATTTCGGGAAGAAGAAGGAGAGTTGGAACGTGAAGATCGCTTGCTGTCGACATGAGTCTTTCTTCTCCCTCTTTTCTTTCTGTTTCTAGTTTTGCTCAGTGTTTTTCCATGAACCGTGAGTAGATCCACGGCTGTGGGTTAGGGATTCGTTTGTGTTTTGGGTATGTTTGAACCCTAACTTGGTTGCGATTTGGATTTGTTTCGGTTTTATCGATTTGTGCTTTATTCGATTGGTGTTTGCTGACCCCTTGGCAAATTATTTCAGATTCTGAACTACATAGGAATATGGGTTTAGAAGCAGCGGACTCGCCCAAATCTACCCGTCCTGTAGAGCGTCTGATACTATCTCCTGACATCCCTCTTGCCTTGGCCATCTTCGCAATCTGCATCTCTAGGGTGTCAAAGGGAATGTCGTATACACTCCCTCAATCACATAGGGATATGGATTTAGAGGACTTTAGATAGTGAGTTATATGCCGGGAGGTGATTTCTCTATTTTTGTTGCTTGACGATTCCCGAATACAGATTCAATATCGTGATTCTCGCATGCTTAGCATATACCCATACACGCGAATACGATCCCGACGCCCGTAGTCATCCTTGTTTGATAGGTCACTGGTTTTTATTTACTTTCTTATATTGCTTACCATTGATTCTACATATTTCCACCATCACTTGCTTGCTTGCTTTGATCTCTTTTCGATTTAGATTTGGATTTAGCAACCGGTCCTTGTGTTCGACCCCGTGTTACGACGATCCGTATCCTTGCGGTGAGTTGTGAATCGGGTTATAGATTTTAGACTCGGTACACACGTATCGAGTTTTTGGCGCCGTTGCCGGGGACTGGTTAGCCTATTTCTAGGTCTTTATTGATTCTAGATCTTAGCTTGTTTACTCTTTCTTTTTCTTTTTCTTTTTGTTTTTCTTTCTTTGGTTTTTGCGGATTCACTTGGTTTCGAGTTTTTCTTTTTCTTTGCGATTTGCAGGGTTCTAGTGCATGACAAGGAGCTCTACTCGGAGAGAAGACCTAGTCTACGATCCAGAGATTGAGCGTACCTTGAGAGACATCCGAAATCAGCAGAGAAGAGGAGTTATGTCGAGGTCAAGTAGTTCGCACGATCATGCGGTTCATGTTGAGGAGCATCACGAGAATCAAGAGCACATGAATCCGCTCTACGATCAGCAAACCGAGGGCGAAGCTACTTACGTTGCAGAGGAGACTTTGGGTTCTTACATTGCACCGAAGCACACTCAATTCCTATCATGCATCAACAGACCGCCCATTGACAGTTTTGAGCTACCGCCACAGTGCATCACGATGTTCAGTCAGGCGAGCTTCAGAGGGCGGCCCACAGAAGATCCCATTGCTCACTTGACTCAGTTCAAAATGTTGTGCAGATCAGTTAGGAAGGCATGAGGAATGACCATCGAGGATGTATATTTGGAGGCCTTTCCTTTTTCACTGATGGATCGGGCGAGAGATTGGCTCTACACTCTTGAGCCAAACTCGATTTCGACATGGGAGGAGCTAGAGGAGCAATTCATGGCGAAATACTACTCCCCAGAGAAAACCCGAGCTGCACAGAGAGCTATACATAGCTTCACTCAAGAGAGTGATGAGAGTCTGTACGACGCATGGGATGCTGTGCAGATCAGTCAGAAAGGCACGAGGCATGACGATCGAAGATGTATACTTGGAGGCTTTTCCTTTTTCACTGATGGACCGGGCAAGAGATTGGCTCTATACTCTTGAGCCAAACTCGATTACGACATGGGAGGAGCTAGAGGAGGAATTCGTGGCGAAATACTACTCCCCAGAGAAGACCCGAGCCGCACAGAGAGCTATACATAGCTTCACTCAGGAGAGTGACGAGAGTCTATACGATGCATGGGAGAGATTCAAAGGCTATCAGCGCCTTTGTCCACACCACGGCATGGATAAGCGACTGTTGCTTTCCACGTTCATCCACGGACTGAAAGACGATACTAGAGCATGGATTGACGCAGCTTGTGGAGGGAGTGTATATGACATTCCCTTTGACACCCTAGAGATGCAGATTGCTAAGATGGCTAAGGCAAGAGGGATGTCAGGAGAAAGCATCAGACGCTCTACAGGACGGGTAGATTTGGGCGAGTCCGCTGCTTTGAAAGCAGTCATGTCTGATTTATCGGCGATCAAACAACATATGGGACTCAAGAATACATCTATCCCGCACAAAGTCCAGCCTGGAATGTTTCTGGTTAATCAGGCCACATCAGAAGAAGAATCGGTTGAGGACGTCAACTACATAGGAAGGAATCAATACCAGAATCCTTCACACCTCTACAACCCGAGCGCGCCTAGGAACCATCCTGGTTTCTCCTACGGAAACCCAAGCGGAGCATTGAATGCGCAACAGCAGAGCGCTCCCAGAATCCCTCAGAATCCCCCAGGCTTCACTCAGTCACGTTTTCAGGGGCAGAATCAGGGATACGCGCAACAGAATCCTGGGTACGGGCAGCAGGATCAGGGTTACCGAGCGCATCAACCTGCAAAGAACGATGAAGCGGACATCAAGACGATGATTGCCCAACTGATGGCCGATCAGAAGACATCATTTATGGAGCTGAAAACTGAGGTACAGAGCATAAGGGCAAGGCAAGACACTTTTGAGAGGAGATTAGATGGAGTTGAGGCTCATCTAAAGCATGTAGACATGCAGATTGCAGAGCTTGCATCACAACCCTCTAGACAACAGGCACATTTCCTGGAAAGCCCGAACCGAATCCACGAGAGCATGTCAATGCTATTCAGCTTATAAATGGAGAGAACCTGCATGATACAGTCCCTCTGACCACAGAAAAAAGGATGAAGTCCAGATACACTGCTGAAGAGAAAGGGAAAGTCATAGATCACGAGACACCTAAGGTGCATATAGAGGAAGCCGAACCACCATATGTAGCTCCTCCACCTTATGTACCACCCATTCCTTTCCCTTCTCGATTGAAGAAGCATACTGAGGATACACAGTTGTCCAGATTTGTTGATATGCTGCGGAAGTTAGAGGTTAAGGTACCTTTCTACGAGACAATACTCCAGATCCCTTCTTATGCAAAATTTTTGAAAGATATCTTAACTAAGAAGAGGGTGATTGGGAAGGAGACAATATCCTTGAGCACAGAGGTGAGCGATGCGATTCTACAGCATGAGTTGCCACGAAAGAGATCGGATCCAGGTAGTTTCTCGATTCCTTGCAAAATCGGGAACATTGAGATTGACCGTGCATTGTGCGATTTGGGTGCCAGTGTGAGCTTGCTTCCGTTGTCCATCTACAAGAAGCACACCATTGGAGATCTCAAGCCGACGAGGATGGCCCTACAGCTTGCGGATAGATCCGTCAAGTATCCTGCAGGTATTCTCGAGGATGTCCCATTGAAAGTCGGGGATTATTATGTTCCCGTTGATTTTGTTGTTTTAGACATGGACGAAGACTCGAAGATACCGATTATACTAGGCCGCCCGTTCTTAAACACGGCCGATGCGGTGGTTCATGTTCGTGCTGGTCGTCTTACGATGAAGATAGGTGACGAAACTGTGGAATTCACCTTAGATCACGACATGAAGCAACCATCC
>NW_010966979.1:18730-20022 GCF_000463585.1 Tarenaya hassleriana
TTGTTTCCAGGTAAGCTGAAGTCTAAGTGGTCCGGTCCATTCAAGATCCATCGAGTTTATGACAACGACGCAATTGTGTTGTATAACGGCACGGGTGGTACGTTCAAGGTAAATGCACAACGTCTGAAGCTGTATAACCCGGCCGACCCTGCAGGTGAGAGAGGCGTTCTTCCTCTCACAATACCACCATCAGCCTGAGTTCACGCACGGTCTAGCTAATGACCATAAAGAAGCGCTTCTCGGGAGGCAACCCGGGGTTTTTGTCTTGCTTTTGAGATGTTATTTGGGTTTTAGACTTTTTCTTTTTGGATTTGGGAGCCTACATGGTGTTTTCCCTTGGGTACAGGGATATAGAACTTGATTCGCAGGTCATCGAGTGCAGAAACGGAGTTCAGATCGTGTCACAAAGTTCTGACTCGGTCCGAGTCAAGTGTTGACTCGACCGAGTCAATTCGCGAAGGATGATGAATTGGCAAGGTAAACTGACTCGACCGAGTCAAGTGTTGACTCGGTCCGAGTCAGAGTTTCTAAACCCTATTTATTTTACTCAGCCGATTTTGTTCCCCATTTCCTCCCCTTTTTCGCGAAAACCCTCTCCTCACCCGGTCTCGTCACTCCGAGTCGCCTATTTCGATTTCACAACCAAAATCCTCACGTCGTCACTCCGAGTCGCCTCCTTCGATTTCATAACCAAAATCCATCCGGTATGTATTCCCGCACTTAGATTTTGCAGATTATGGACGATTCATGCCTATTTCGCATATTTATTCCGGATTTGCGAAGGAATTTTGGGTTGAGAACGAGATTTGTGATTTTCACCAAATCGGAAAGTTTTTTATGAGTTTTTGAGTGATTAGGACACAGATCTTTGCACATACATGCCTATTCTTGATTACCCATGAGTTTTTTCGGTTGTTTTCGGCGATTTCGGGAGTTTTTGTGCAGATTTTCGAACGGCGGAACGAACAGCGTTCTGACTCGGTCCGAGTCAAAGTGTTGACTCGACCGAGGCAAAACGGAATACCAGGGGGAACACGTGTTGACTCGGTCCGAGTCACTTGTTGACTCGACCGAGGCAACATCTATCACATTGACAGCACGGTCTGACTCGGTCCTGGCAGTCTTGACTCGACCGAGTCAGTCATCTGTGCGATATCCGGGCCATTTTCCACGCGTATTTGCGATCTCGGTCGCACTCACCTGTCTTTTCTTGAGTTTCAGATGACCACCCGCTCCTTTCCAACCACGGGCGGACGCAGTGATGACCCTGACCCCTCCGACGATCGTAGTCA
>NW_010966979.1:25770-28513 GCF_000463585.1 Tarenaya hassleriana
GTTATATAACGGACCGTCCGTTCTGCGTAGAAAGTCAGAACGTCCGTTCCAGGCCTGGAACGGACGGTCCGACTTAAGGGCAGTTTTCGGTTTTCGCGTTTTAAGGGTTTTGGGCAATCCTAATTAATATGAGAGCCGCCACAAACCCTAAAAAAGAACCTCAGATGTCCTAGATTCTGATGAGAGCTTAGAGAAGCTTGATTGGGAGTTCTATTGATTGGAATATCGATTCCAAGTCAAAGACATCGTTTTCTCTTCACAAATCCTAGCAGATACGTTCCAAAGCGTTGGAATTCATCCCGCCGGTGTGGATACGTGTAGAGGAGTTGTGCTTTCAACTCTTGGTGATTAAAACAGGCCCTGGATCGATTGATACTTCCAGATCTTGAAAGAACGAGGTAAGTATTCGAATCCCACGACGATATACACGATTGTTCGGGTTATTGCACAATTGGTTTTGTGTGACGTTTGGCTAGGTTTAGATCTTTCCTTCCGCTGCATGAAACCTAGAAACCAAACCCTAGATCGATGAGATCGCATGCTAGGAACCCGAAGGGAACCCAACACTAATGTGTTCGAAGTCTTCGAAGAATTCTTCTACCGACCTTGTACCTTGCGGGCGCCTATACCTTCTTTGAAGGTCTCGATGAAAGTGCGGAGGGACGTAACGTTTACGCATGAGATTCTTCATCTCACGCCACGTCTCAACCTGAGCATAATGTCCACGTCTCCGCTCGGTTACCTCACGATCCCACCAGGCCAGGGCATGCTCGGCTAATTGGGCGGCAGCATATTGCACCTTTCTACGCTCCGAATAGGAATAACAATCGTAAATGTTATCCATCCATCGCTCCCAATCTAGATATGCCTCGGGGTCTACTTTTCCTAAGAAAAGGGGAGGTTTAAGCTTGAGCTCTGTTTGCCCATAATGACCACGAGGTTGGTCTCGGTTCGGTTCATCTAATTCGGTGTCATTGTTCCTACGGTTTTCCCTAACCCTTGCCCTTGGTAAGGTCCGTCTCATGGGTGGTTCATCCTGGTCCGAACACTCATCCTCTAATCTACCTCTCGGTCTAGGGGCTCTAAGCCTTTGCGGCTCATCATAATCCGATTCATCTTCATGTACTCTAGCTCTTGCTCTAGGGGCTCTACGCCTAGGGGGTTCCTCTCGTTCCGACACATCAACATATTCTCTCGCTCTAGGTCGGGGTCGTGACTCATATTCACTCTCGGGATTCACTATGGGATCCGGAACAATAGACCGCCTTTGCCTTGAGGGGCCAATATGTTCTCGTGCATCTATTTCCTTACCCGGTCGCACTTGAGGCCTCGACTCCTCTATCTTGTCTACCCTATCCATAATCTGTTTAAGGGCTCGGAAGATATCATTTTGGCTAGATCCGACCTCGGCACCATCATTAGACACATTGTTTACACTCATCGCTCCCTTACCACAAGAAAGAACGTGCGATTTAGATTCACAAACGACGTGCGAGTTTGGGCAACAATTGACGTGCAACAACCAATTCTAAATGTGATTCCAAACAACACTCAAACGTGCAATACACAGCACTATCAATCAATCTATATTCCCTCAAAACAGAAGTCAAACGCGATGCAAAATAGAGCAAGAATGAGGATTATACCAAAGGATGCCAACTGCGATTTCTATTCCGATTTATGGTCCGAAAATGTTTCTAGAGTAGTTTTCTATCGATGGAGCAACAAATTAACAGTCCATCAGCAATTTGATTGATCAAACACAAGAATTCTGCAACTTCTAAACCGAAAAAGGCACAACAAACAACACAATCAGATTATAGGAAGATGAACAGCCACTTTTGAGTTGAATTTCGATCTGAAGGTGAGGTGATTCGGTTTGCACAATATGTAGATGGATAGACGATTGAATTACGATCAAATGAAGATCAAATTCGTTTCAAAACGCAATCAATAGCCCACTCAAACACAAACAGAATTCTGCACACACCGAAACAGATTTTTCCGAACAATATGAGATGAAAACGTATAGAGATGGAAAGATATCACCGAGGGGAAGCTCTGATACCAAAATGATGTAAGCCTCGAACTCGTGGATATAAGCTAGCCCGAACAACGCAATCACCGGCACAAGTATTGGCACTCGAACTCACGTGTTTCGGCTAAGGATGTTGGATGGAGGGGGATGGGAATGTTAGCTCAATCACCGGCCTTGTGAGGCACTCGAATTCAAGCTAAGATTCAGTGGGTGAGATGGAGATAAGGAGGAAAGGTTTTCGGACAAACCGAAAGCTGGCTCGGACACACCGAAGCCCTTCGTCGGACACACCAACGGGGATAACGGTTTGGAGATTACAACTCAACAAACACAGCAAGCTTAAGCTCGAAAATGGCAATAGATTTCTTAGGTAATGAGTTCTGAAAACTTACAAGGATAAATAGCAATATCAAACATTTCCAACAGCTCTTAGCATTCAAAGCTAGATAAGCATGCAAGCTAGGTAATTAATGCTCTCTTAAGTACACAATATAGCTGTTGGAAAATGACATAATCTAATGTGTTTCTTCAGCAACATCATGGACCGAAATCTTCATTAAGTGGCGTGTATGGGCTGCTCCAAGATGGGCTGGGCTCATGTCCTTGGAGTGAAGTTCGTCCAGCATGTCGGAGATGAATAAGGTGATGCGTTCGCGAAGGGCACGCGCCTTGGCTCGAGTGAGGGGTGGATCGGGCCTGTGGTTT
>NW_010966979.1:30927-32124 GCF_000463585.1 Tarenaya hassleriana
CTTTGATGCTATGCATGATTTGATTATGGATCTAGGGTAGATTTCATGTTCTTTGTTGTGCAAGAGGCTTCTGTTCTGAGTTCGCAGGCGAAAACGGGGTCGAAATCGGATCTGAATCGGGACCGTAACGACGAAGAACGTGATCTGATCGCGTTTTTCCACCTAGACCGAACGGTCTGGTCCTCTGGACCGGACGGTCTAGGGTTTGTCGTCTCCCTGGACTAAATGACCTCAGTCCGTTCGGACCAAGATGTTGGACCGAACAGACTAAGGTGTGTAGACCGAACGGACTGCTTAGCCAGTCCGTCCGGCCTAAGTCACTAGTCCGAGAGAGAAGGTCCGAAGAGGCAAGTCCAAACAGTCTGGAGAGTCAGTCCGAACGGACCGACGCAGACCCGAAGACCGAACCGCCCAGACCGATCAGTCTAGGCCTAGACCGAACGGTCTAGGTCCCGACGCTTCACCAAAATTTGATTTTGCATTTCGGGATCTAGTTAGAGCAATCGTTGCTTAAAACCGATCAAATGTGATTCAGAATAACATGATTCTTTCTTATGGATGATCCATAGTGAATGAATGTATGTAACTTAATCAAGATATTATATATGTTTGATTGAGTGGGAGCTTCGGGATTGGGATTGCATAATCGATTGGATTATCCATTCGGATTATGATCAATCGTTGCACAGAAACCTGTTAGATCTAGGAGCTCTACGAGTAAAGCACTTGTCAAGGCCTCGATCGTACGTGTCATGGGCCATGCCAAAGCTGGGTGTGCCGTATTATCTTGGTGAGGCAAGATGGAGAAGTGGTGGTTCTCATAGCTTGAAAGTAGATGCTTGATCTAAGCGTGGTTTCGAAAATCCCTTATTTATGTAATGCTAAGTGTGTACCTCCCATTACTAGAGCGCCTGTCAAGGCATCGATCGTCCGTAACACGGGTCATGCCAAAGCTGAGCGTGCCGGATTATCTTTGTGAGGCGGGGTGGGAAATCGTGGTTCCCACAGTTTGAACGTGGTTTACCTTAGGTTGAGTTATCAAGTTTTGACTTGAGACTTAACAGACAGATGAGACGAGTATGCAATGATATTTGATATCATAGTCTCATAAAAGATCTAAGAGTCACATTGGATGTGATTGACATTAGATGTCTACCTAAATAGCATAAAGATGGGTGTAACAGTCCATTCTTATGT
>NW_010966979.1:33807-39893 GCF_000463585.1 Tarenaya hassleriana
GGGAAAGGACAGAGAGCGACATAGTTATTGGATCTGATACATAGTGATGTATGCGGACCAATGAGCTGTCCAGCTAGAGGAGGTTATCTGTATTTCGTTACGTTCACTGATGATTTCAGTCGATACGGTTATGTCTATTTGATGAGACATAAGTCTGAAACACTTGAAATGTTCAAGGCTTTCAGAAACGAAGTACAGAACCAGCTTGGCAAGACGATCAAGACACTTCAATCCGATCGTGGTGGCGAGTATATGAGCCGAGAGTTCACTGACTATCTGGTTGATTGTGGTATTGTATCACAATTAACTCCTCCTGGAACGCCACAGTGGAATGCCGTGTCTGAACAGAGGAACCGAACACTGTTAGACATGGTTCGGTCAATGATGAGTCAGACAGATCTTCCGAAGTCCTTCTGGGGCTACGCTTTAGAGACCGTTGCTTACCTGCTAAACAGGAGTCCAACGAAGTCGGCTGAAACGACGCCATATGAGATATGGACGGGGAAGTGTTTATTTGTAGGCTACCCTAAGGAAACTAAGGGTTACTACTTCTACATTCCGGCAGAGAATAAAGTGTTCATTGCCAGGAATGCGACTTTAATGGAGCGAGAGTTCGTCTCCAAAAGAGTCAGTGGGAGTAGGATCGAACTTGAGGAAGTTCGAGAGCAGCAAGTAGACGCTGAGCCGAGTGAACAAGTTGAAGAAGTTCAACCTGTTTCACTGCCCGCTGTGACTCAACCTTTGACGAGTGAACCTCGGAGATCAGGCAGGATTCGCCAAGAGCCAACGAGATATGGATTTCTCGTGACTGGGAATGAGGAACTCATGTTATTAGAACATGACGAGCCTACCACATACCCAGAGGCTATGGCGAGTCCCGACTCCGAGAAATGGCGCGAGGCTATGAAGTCTGAGATGCAATCCATGTCAGACAACCAAGTATGGACTCTGGTTGATGCGTCTGAAGGGATAAAACCCATCGGATGCAAGTGGATCTTCAAGAAGAAGACCGACATGGATGGCAACGTGCACACGTATAAGGCACGACTTGTGGCGAAAGGATTCCGTCAGATTCATGGTATTGACTATGATGAGACTTTTTCGCCCGTAGTTATGCTGAAGTCCATCAGGATCCTACTTGCCATAGCCGCATATTACGACTATGAGATATGGCAAATGGATGTCAAGACCGCGTTCCTTAACGGGAATTTGACCGAGGATGTGTACATGACACAACCCGAAGGTTTTGTCGATCCGAGGAACCCGAGGATGGTGTGCAAGCTTCAGAGGTCCATTTATGGACTGAAGCAGGCTTCGAGGAGCTGGAACCTTCGCTTTGATGAGACAATCAAAAAGTTTGGTTTCTCACAGAACGAAGTCGAGCCATGTGTTTACAAGAAGGTTAGTGGGAGCACAGTAGTTTTTCTGGTGCTGTATGTGGATGACATTCTCCTTATAGGGAATGACGTTCCTACCTTGCAAGATGTTAAGTCTTGGCTAGGAACGCAGTTTTCTATGAAGGACCTAGGAGAAGCGGCCTATATTCTAGGAATAAAGATCTATAGAGATAGATCGAGGCGTCTTCTAGGATTTTGTCAGAGTACTTACATCGATAAGGTCTTGAAACGGTTCAAGATGCAAGATTCCAAGAAAGGAACCTTACCGATGAGCAGTGGCACAGTTCTCTGCAAGAGTCAGTGTCCTACGACACCTGATGATCGAGAACGCATGGACCGGATTCCATATGCTTCGGCAATTGGATCGATCATGTATGCCATGCTTTGTACTCGACCGGATGTATCCTACGCGTTGAGCATTACGAGTAGATACCAGTCAGATCCAGGTGAGTCGCACTGGATCGCCGTCAAGAACATCCTGAAGTACTTGAGAAGGACTAAGGATGTGTTCTTTGTATACGGTAGGTCGGAAGACGAGCTCGCTGTAAGAGGTCACACCGATGCTAGTTTTCAGTCAGACCCGGATGACTACAGATCGCAGTCTGGCTATGTTTTCTGTTTGAACGGAGGTGCTGTTAGCTGGAAGAGTTCCAAGCAGGCGACCGTTGCAGATTCTACTACAGAAGCTGAGTATATTGCAGCGTCGGACGCAGCAAAGGAAGCTGTTTGGATCAGGAAGTTTGTTGGCGACTTGGGTGTCATTGCAAGTGCTGATAGCCCCATTGCTCTGTATTGTGACAACAATGGAGCGATCGCACAAGCGAAAGAACCCAGATCCCATCAACGATCCAAACACATACTCAGACGATTTCACCTTATCAGGGAGATTATAGACAGAGGAGACGTGCACATTTGCAGAGTGTCGACAGATGACAACATTGTCGATCCGTTGACGAAGCCTCTCCCTTCGTCGAAGCATGAGGGTCATGTTAGGGATATGGGCATTAGATGTTTAGCAGTTCATGATTAGAGCAAGTGGGAGATTGTTGGTTTAGTGCTCTATGATGTACTGATTATGAGCTTTGTTCAGATACATTCGATGTATTGATACTTTCTATGGTTTTATGAGAGTATTTGATTCATTACATGTTCCTGCATGCTAGATCTGTTATGAAATCCATGTATCATTAGGAATGATACTAAACTCCCTAGTCTTATGTCGTTATGGGAATAACGACATAATAAGACTAGTATGATGTGTGATTGATGATCACATAGATGATCATAGGTATTAGATACGATCACTGTCATAGGTATTCGTTGAAGAACAGAATACTGGATGACTCGCATGAGATTGTCACATGGACTAGAGTCATGACTAGAATCTCATATGACGGTTCCATGATTGGATCCTAAGACCTGAGATATCTACGGAATCCAACATGAGGAGTTGCGTGCTTTGATTACGTCAAACGTCCTGCGTAACAGGAGGACTATAAAGGCGTATACCAGGTACGAAACGAATCATGTACTGGATTGTAGATAGTCAAGACGAGATTTGTACCTCTCGTAAAAGAGAGAGATATCGCTGGGCCCCTCGTGTGAGCAAGACTGTAGAAATGTGTGGCCGCACTATAGACGAACGTCGTCTATTTCAGACAGTCAAACTCAGTGAACGAGAAAGCAGTCGAATCAGATAAGGTGGCTGGTCCATGCCTTATGTTCGACATATGATATCGCGATACAAAAGGATCATCAGCCGGAATCATCACTGGCGTTCGTATGATCACAAACAAACTCTATTCGAGATAGGTAGTCATAGTGTCTTGCTAGAGACCGCCTATGACTTGTATACCCGAAATAGGGATTTCAGGTTATACTGCTATGTCGAATGAGCCTACAGGGTCACACACGCAGGGAAGGACAAATGCACGAGAGAAAACGACGAAAAACCGAGACGGAAGGGGCTGGAACGGACGGACCAGAAAGTCCAGAACGGACGGTCCGCCATACCCGAAGTTTATTTCTTCGTTTATTTTTTTACATTTTTTTGTTTTATTTCTTATTTCTGTTTCTATACCTAGCGCACACTCTTTTTACATTTTTTTAGAATTTGTTAGACATTTGTTATAGAAATTCTTTTGTATAAATATGCATACTGTGATCGATGGAAAAATATGAAGAAATTTTTCCAAAAGCTTCTCTCTTTGGGCTTTTCTCTTCTCTTAAAAAGCTTGTAAATCACAAGCTGTTAACCTCTTTGCCAGCAAATAGAGTGAAAAAGTTGGACTATGAGTAAAATGGAAAAAACTATTAATTCTATTCACTTGAGAAAAATGTCAAGTCTGTTTTCTCGAAGCACAAAACCGAATAGCAGATTCAGGTCCTAGCAGACAAGTTCCAACCGTTGGAATCCATCCCGAGGTGTGGATACGTGTAGAGGGCGAGGTAATCTTCCTGCCTAGAGTGATCGGACGAACAGATCAATTGATACAGGCCCCGGATCGATTGAGGTAAGCGTTCTAACGTTTCTATGATTCAATAGTAGCATGGTTCTAGGGTTTCATTCAAATTTTTGTTTTATATCCGCTGCGCAAACCCTAGAATCGATCTCTTAGGAATAAGATTCGCTCTAGAGATCCCAGGAATCCCAACAGATCTCTCTTTCTCAAAGCACATCATCGAATAGAAGATTCGTGTCCTAGCAGACAAGTTCCAAAGGTTGGAATCCATCCCGAGGTGTGGATACGTGTAGAAGGCAAGGTATTCTTCCTGCCTATAGTGATCGGACGAACACATCAATTGAAACAGGCCCCAGATCGATTGAGGTAAGCGTTTCTACTGGCTATACTATGAGCGCGGCAGCAACATCAAGAGGCACCTCTTTCTGCCGAACATACATCTGCCACCTATCACTCTAGAGGGACTCCTACTAGACCTCACAACAGGACAGCGATCCGGTCTAGAGGAAGAGGCATACGACGAGCCGCCCGCACCGCCCACACGTTCGGAGCACCACACTTCAGAGGCAGGCCATCCCGACTACCTGATGACTTGCTCCAGGCATCTCCACTGCCACCGCCCACTGCTTCATTTCCAGAGCCAGACTTCACGCGACCATCACCGCCACCACCTACTTGTGGCCCAGACAGCTATGGATACACATTCCAGCCACAGGATGATTTCCAGCGCTTCATGTACCAGGCGATGTTTGACACGCGGAGTTCGGTCGACAGGGCAGTAGTTGACATCAGGAGTTCAGTCGATAGCGCTATGACAGACATGCGGAGCCATGTCGACTCCGAAATGACGAACATGTACACCAGATGGTGCGGGACTTTATCACAGCTGGTTGATCAGATGCAAGCACTCAGGATACAACACGATGCATTATATGGGGGGTTTCGTGGGTTCCGCAACCGACTATTCCCAGACGAGCAGCCACCAGTACCCATGGAGGACGACAGAGACGATGCACCAGCAGATGACTAGACCATAGTTCAGGTAGGTCTTCCCTTTTCTATTTTAGTAGAGATGTAGTAGGCCTTTCGGATGTATTTTGGAGACTCGGATTTTGCATCCCCTGGACTTATTTATCTATATGCGAGCCTCTATGCTTTTTTTTTCGGTTAACGTTTGTTGTTCTATGAGCGTTCATACCGATACATGAGAGATGAGTATCAGTTTCCGAGTGACGACGAGTGGATAGATCCCAGTTCACAGAGAGTGTGAGAGTTCTGGCGTTTGACGTGAGTTAACTTCATTGCGAGCGAACGAATTTTGCAGAGCTAAGCCCTCTCTACCTTTTTACTGGTTCTCTTCATACGTTATTTTCGATTCTATTCTTCCGGGCGAGAGTCTACACCGTGGACGGTGTATGGTTCAAGTCTGGGGGGTGGATAGATCCTTCATCTATTCAGGCCTATCTACTTAGGATTGCATTTAGTTTAGGTGCATTTTATCATGGCATATAGACTTAGGAAAATTTTTCACTTTTGCATATCACTTTGCATTAGTTGCATTCACATTTTCTTTTTCCTTTTCCCATATAGACGATTTTTGTTAGGTTTGCATGATTGCATATGACATATAGATATAGGTTCATATAGGTTCACGTGCACACCTTGGACACCCGTTTTGAACATCATTTGGAAGATTTGTGAAATGATAGAGTAGGAACATCTTGATGATCTAGTGACTTTGTAGAACGTGGTTGAACCGTGTCGAATTGATAGTTCTCCAGACTTCTATATATAGTTTGTGGGATAAGGTTGTTGTTTGGGACCTACGGAGTTGAAACGACTATATCCAGGTTATATGTTTCGTCTAGAATCTTTTCCGAGTCTTGCAGGTCGATGAAATCTAGTTCAACAAATGCCTTGGAAAAATAGAGCATCTCGACACTCCGCTGTCAAAATCTCGGTAACGAAAATCGTTCGAGGACAGGAGTGCATCGATCGATGGTTCGGGTCTAAGTTGTGGGTCGGACATTGCATTGAAAGGAAAAAGAAAAGAGAAGAAAACCGATGTCTTTCAACTTCAACGTCCTAGAAACCCGAGATGCGTGCGTTTGACGGAAAAATCCTACAAAAAGGTAAAAATACAGGTATGTAGAACTTAGATCGAAAAGGCAAAAGTTGAGATAAGGATAGGTTCAGAAATAGGCTTGGTGAGTTGTAGAGATTCTAA
>NW_010966979.1:40522-41185 GCF_000463585.1 Tarenaya hassleriana
AAAGAGAGAAAACCGATGTCCTTCAACTTCAACGTCCTAGAAACCCGAGATGCGTGCTGACTCGGTCCGAGTCAAAACCCAGAAAAAAGCCCAGATCGAATTTTCAGAGTTGGAACGGAAGTAGGACTTCGGGAGCGCTGCCTAGGATTGATAAAAGGACTCTACAGACGTCCAAAAGAGACAGACAGACTTTATAGAGACTTTGGAGAGCTTTGGTGAGAGAAATAGGAGTAAAACGGGATTTCGGGAAGAAGAAGGAGAGCTGGAACGTGAAGATCGCATTGCCGTCGACATGAGCCTTTCTTCTCCCTCTTTTCTTTCTGTTTCTAGTTTTTCTCAGTGTTTTTCCATGAACCGTGAGTAGATCCACGGCTGTGGGTTAGGGATTCGTTTGTGTTTTGGGTATGTTTGAACCCTAACTTGGTTGCGATTTGGATTTGTTTCGGTTTTATCGATTTGTGCTTTATTCGATTGGTGTTTGCTGACCCCTTGGCCAATTGTTTCAGATTCTGAACTACATAGGAATATGGGTTTAGTTTCGGATCAAAATCGATAGGATAGATCGTATTATTCACATAGGAATATGGTTCGATCGATCTAGGGTTGATGATAGTGTTCTTCATGCATCTAGTTTGATAAATCACATAGGGATATGGATTTAGA
>NW_010966979.1:41577-43137 GCF_000463585.1 Tarenaya hassleriana
AACAGGAGAGATATCGCTGGGCCCTCTCGTGGAAATCGGACTATGAAAACGCGTGGTCACGCTATAGATGAAGTTGCATCTATATTATTAGTTGATTTGCCAAGATGAGAAAGCAGTTGAACTTGAAGGGTGGCTCAAACCATGCCCTTGTTCAACATATGATATCGTGAGACAAAGGATCAGAACTCGAGTTGTTACTGCCTTGGTTAGATCACCTCTTACTCAATTCAACGTGGGTAGTCATGGCGTCTTGCTAGAGGCTAACCATGACTCGTAGATCGGGAATGGTTCTCGAGGCTGCTGCCACTGCGAATGGGCCTACAGGGTCACACACCAATAGGGATGGACTTATATATGAAGTATCGGAAAGGAAGACTTGGATTTGGTCGAACAAACAATTTTTCGGATCAAATTAGAGTGTCGGGACGAATTCAGCGTTCTGACTCGGACCAAGTCAATATTTGACTCGGACCGAGTCAGTTCCATGCGAGTCAAAGTCCAGAAAGTGTTTTGGACTTGGTTGATGTTTTGACTCGGACAGAGTCAATACTCAATGGGCCGAGTTAAGAGTTGACAATGGACTTGGGCTGATTCGTTCTGACTCGGCCGAGTCAATACTCGGAAAAAGTCTCTTTTCACAAGGATTAGGGTTTTCTAACTTATAAGGAGGTGTTGGACGCCGTCCTAAGAGTAGAACTCACTTTCAGAACCCAAAGACAGAGCAAAAACTTGGAAGAAATTGTTTCTTTAATAGTTTTAGCTCTCGGGATTAGATCCCACTTGATATACTTCATATATCCTAGCAGATCAGTTCCAAAAGCGTTTGGAATCCTTTCGTCGGTGTGGATACGTGTAGAGGGACTGTAACTTCAGTCCTAGGTGATTAAACAGGCTCCGGATCGACTCCTACTTTCGTTTCTTCTGGAAAGAGGTAAGTATACGATTCCCACGGTAATATACACGTTCTTTCGGGTTATTACACAATTGGTTTTTGTGTGACGTTTGGCTAGGTTTAGATCTTTTTCTTCCGCTGCATGAATCCTAGAAACCAAACCCTAGATCGATGAGATCGCATGCTAGGAACCCGCAGGGAACCCAACAGTGGTATCAGAACCTGGTTCTCTGAATATCGTCGTGCTTGTCGCATGCCTATATGAATTTTAATGGTTAAAATTGCATGATAGGCTTGATCTATTCATATTTAATGATGTTATGATTGTTATTTGATGCATGGATGAGTTTGGGGTCGAAAACGGCTTGATGAAGCATCAAATTAGGGTGAAAACTTAGATTTCGTGGCCTGAAAGTGTCTCCCAGAGTTTTGACTCGGACAGAGTCAGAGTTTTGACTCGACAGAGTCAGATTGAGAGAAAGTCAGAGTTTTGACTCGGATAGAGTCAGAGTTTTGACTCGACCGAGTCAGAACGACAGAGTTAGAACGACAAATCAGAGTTTTGACTCGGGCATAGTCAAGTGTTGACTCGACAGAGTCAGAACGAATCAAAATCGAACAGACTTGATCTCAGAGGCTTCTGACTCGGACCGAGTCAAGTGTTGACT
>NW_010966979.1:43549-44757 GCF_000463585.1 Tarenaya hassleriana
AAACCTAGACAAACTCTCATCAAAATATAGAGAAAAATAGGAGTTATCAAGCAACTGTCAAGGCCTCGATCGTCATGGTTACGGGTCATGCCCTAGCTTAGCGTGCCTGATTATCTTGGTGAGGCAGTATGGAGAAATCGTGATTCTCATAGCTTGAATATGGTTGAGCTTGAATTGGGTTATCAAGTCGGACTTGGACCTGATGGTAAGGATGGGATGAGGAACATGCAGTGATAGCGTATCACTATCCCATACACATCTAGGAATCACATAGGATGTGATTGACAATGTGTTGTCTACCTAAATAGCATGTTTTTTAGCGTCATGCCCTAGCTGACTCAAAAACATGTGAAATATGGATCCTAGCTCACTTAGAAACTCATTGAGGGTGTTTTTCTTAGTGGGAGCCTGTCATATTGCATCTATTGTCTGTGTTAGTATGTGTACTAAGCGGCTTGCATATTTTCTGTCTGTTTGTCTTTCTTTTTCTGTAGAACATATCTGTTGCAGGAATATGTTTTATCTCGCCATGCGATCTATCCTTATGAAGGATAAGCCTCTGACCACGACTTCTAGATCGATCATTGATGCTTATTGGAAGCATGAGGTTGATGATCTGGACGTGTCCAGCTTGATGCTTGGAAAGATGTCTTCGGAATTGCGTAAGCAATTAGAGGACATGGACAATTCTTTGATAGTTGATCAGTTGAATGTGTCATTCCAAGAGAAAGATGGGAGCTGAGGGAAGAATGATATGGTAATTGTTGGAAAGAGTTCCACCAAAAGGAAACGTTCCAAGGGCAAGGGCAAGAGGAAAGTGGCAAGCGTTATCATTGAACCTAAGCCTGAGTCCAAGAAGGAAGAATGTTATTTCTGTCATGCCATCGGACATTGGTATAGAAATTGCAGACTCTACCTAGAAGATCAGAGGAAGAAGAAGCTTACAGAAGCTTCGACTTCTGGTATCTTCGTTATAGAGGCGAACTTGTTTACTTCTACATCATGGGTATTAGATACCGGATGTGCCTCACACATTTGTGGAAATGTGCAAGGACTGCGAGGAAGTGGACAATTGGCGAAGGGAGAAGTAGATCTCCGCGTCGGGAATGGAGCAAGAGTTGCTGCATTAACCGTCGGGACTTACGATCTCACTTTACCTTCTGGCCTTGTATTGGAGTTGCATGATTGTTATTTTGTACCTGCCATCA
>NW_010966979.1:45333-46977 GCF_000463585.1 Tarenaya hassleriana
TCCTTCTTTGATATGCTTTGAAAACAGCAGCGCTTATTCTGAACAACTGTCAAAGATAGTCGTATCAGAACACTCCATATGAGATATGGACTGGGAAGCGTCCCAGGTTAGCATTCATGAAGATTTGTGGATGTGACGTTTACGTGAAACGTCTGGCTTCTGATAAGCTATCCGCCAAGTCTGATAAATGCATATTTGTGGGTTACCCTAAGGAAACTAAAGGGTACTGGTTCTACAACCCATCTGAGAACAAAGTGTTTGTTGCTCGGAATGGATCTTTCTTGGAGAGAGAGTTCGTCTCCAAGAGAGTTAGTGGGAGTAGAATAGATCTCGAAGAAGTTCGAGAACCACAAATAGTCGAAGAACCGAGTGAACAGGTCGAAATAGTTCAACCTGTGTCACAAGTTGTTGAGACAGCATCTCCTAGTGAACCTCGGAGATCTGGTAGAATTCGCCAAGAGCCTACAAGATACGGATTTCTTGTGACTGGAAACGACGAACTCATGTTGTTAGAACATGACGAGCTCGTATTCAGAGGCTGTGGCGAGTTCCGATTCCGAGAAATGGCACCAGGCCATGGAGTCTGAGATGCAATCCATGTACGACAACAAAGTGTTGACTTTAGTCGATTCGTTCGATGGTATTAAGACCATTGCATGTAAGTGGGTTTTCAAGAAGAAAACCGACATGGATGGCATCGTTCATACCTATAAGGCATGACTCATCGCGAAAGGGTTTCGGCAGATTCATGGTATAGACTATGATGAAACCTTTTCACCAGTCGTGATACTTAAATCCATACGGATTCTGCTGGACATAGCTGCGTATTATGACTACGAGATATGGCAGATGGACATCAAGACTGCATTCCTTAACGGGAATTTGCTCGAGGATGTGTACATGATGTTGGGTTTCCTGGGATCTCTAGAGCGAATCCTATTCCTAAGAGATCGATTCTAGGGTTTGCGCAGCGGATATAAAACAAAAATTTAATAAACCCTAGAACCATGCTTCTAATGAATCGTAGAAACGTTAGAACGCTTACCTCAATCGATCCGGGGCCTGTATCAATCGAAGAACACGTTTGATCACGAAAGGCAGGAAATTACCTCGCCCTCTACACGTATCCACACTTCGGGATGGATTCCAACGCTTGGAACTTGTCTGCTAGGACACGAATCTCTATTCGATTTTGTGCTTCGAGAAAACGAGACTATTCAGTTTTCGAACTCTTTGGATCTCACCCAAAAGCTTTCTCAAACCTCTGAAAGTCGGCACCAAAAAGTCTCTCTCGAATTAGGGTTCTAATCTCTTTCTTATAAAGTGATTTAACCCTAATTTCGGTTTAATTTTCGAAAAACCGGAACCTGGAACGGACGGTCCGGAATTGCACGTGGACCGTCCGTTCCAGTACGTAGAACGGACGGTCTGCTCACGTGGACCGTTCGTTCCAGACTTTCTGGAACGGACAGTCCGTTCTGGACCGTCGGGTTTGGCACGGCGGACCGTCCGTTTTGGACTTCTGGTCCGTCCGTTCCAGACTTGTAGAACCAGTACCCTTTAGTTTCCTTAGGGTAACCCACAAATATGCATTTATCAGATTTGGCGGATAGCTTATCAGAAGCCAGACGTTTCACATAAACG
>NW_010966979.1:47639-48030 GCF_000463585.1 Tarenaya hassleriana
ACAAAGTCGGTTCAGAAGACACCATATGAGATATGGACTGGGAAGCGTCCCAGGTTAACATTTATGAAGATTTGGGGATGCGACGTTTACGTGAAACGTCTGGCTTCTGATAAGCTATCACCGAGTCTAGAATTTATAACCCGATTCACAACTCACCGTAAGGATACGGATCGTCGTAACACGGGGTCGAACACAAGGACCGGTAGCTAAGTCTAAATCCTATTCGAGACTAAATCAAAGCAAGCAAGTAGAAGTGATGATGGAAGTGTATGGAAAGAATAGAAAATAAGGAAATAAAACAATAAAAGCGTGTAAGCTAGCAATCTAAGATGACCGTGGGTGTCGGGATCGTATTCGCGTGTATGGGTATATGCTAAGCATGCGAGAATCA
>NW_010966979.1:48087-48335 GCF_000463585.1 Tarenaya hassleriana
TTGAATCTGTATTCGGGAATCGTCAAGCAACAAAAATAGAGAAATCACCTCCCGGCATATAACTCACTATCTAAAGTTCTCTAAATCCATATCCCTATGTGATTTATCAAACTAGATGCATGAAGAACGCTATCATCAATCCTAGATCGATCAAACCATATTACTATGTGAATAATACAATCTATTCTATCCATTTCGATCCGAAACTAAACCCATATTCCTATGTAGTTCAGAATCTAAAACAACTG
>NW_010966979.1:48535-49682 GCF_000463585.1 Tarenaya hassleriana
AGGAAATTACCTCGCCCTCTACACGTATCCACACCTCGGGATGGATTCCAACGATTGGAACTTGTCTGCTAGGACTCGAATCTCTATTCGATTTTGTGCTTCGAGAAAACGAGACTCTTCGGTTTTCGAACTCTTTGGATCTCACCCAAAAGCTTTCTCAAACCTCTGAAAGTCGGCACCAAAAAGTCTCTCTCGAATTAGGGTTCTAATCTCTTTCTTATAAAGTGATTTAACCCTAATTTCGGTTTAATTTTCGAAAAACCGGAACCTGGAACGGACGGTCCGGAATTGCACGTGAACCGTCCGTTCCAGTAAGGCCGAACGTACGGTCTACGTTTAGTGCGGACCGTCCGTTCTATCATCATAGAACGGACGGTCTGCGTGTTGTCATGGACCGTTGGGTCTCGACCCGTCCGACTCGGTTTTCCGTCGTTTTTCTCGTGCATTTGTCCTTCCCTGCGTGTGTGACCCTGTAGGCTCATTCGACATAGCAGTATAACCCGAAATCTCTATTTCGGATATACAAGTCATAGGCGGTCTCTAGCAAGACACTATGACTACCTATCTCGAAAAGAGTTTGTTCGTGATCTTTACGAACTCCAGAGATGATTCCGGTTGATGATCCTTTTGTATCGTGATATCATATGTCGAACATAAGGCATGGACAAGCCACCTTATCTGATTCGACTGCTTTCTCGTTCACTGAGTTCGACTGTCTGAAATAGACGACGTTCTTCTATAGTGCTGCCACACATTTCTACAGTCTCGCTCACACGAGGGGCCCAGCGATATCTCTCTCTTTTACGAGAGGCACAAATCCCATCTTGACTATCTACAATCCAGTACATGATTCGTTTCATACCTGATATACGCCTTTATAGCTCTCCTGTTACGCAGAACGTTTGACGTATTCAAAGCATGCAACTCCTCATGTTGGATTCTGTAGATATCTCAGGTCTTAGGATCCAATCATGGAACCGCCAAATGAGATTCAAGTCATGACGCTAGTCCATGTGACAATCTCATGCGAGTCAATCCAGTATTCCGTTCTCCAACGAATACCTATGACTGTGATCGTATCCAATACCTATGATCATCTCTATGATCATCAATCACACATCATACTAGTCTTAGTATATCATTATTC
>NW_010966979.1:51976-58706 GCF_000463585.1 Tarenaya hassleriana
GGAAGAACACTTGCTGCACTAACATATTTGCTGCCCTAGGTTATGTCTTTGATTTACAGGTGTTCCAAACTCAGAAGGAGAACGTTTGCAGGGAGAAAAAGACAGAAAACTCGATTATCCTCCCAACGCAAAGGCCGCATGAAATGCCTAGTCCTAATCACGGACTCATGGATATGAATAGGGATAATAAACCTTTCAGACAGAAAAAGGTTCAATACCACAATATCGACCTCACAAAGGATAAACCTTTCGAATGGGGAAAGGCTCGAAAGAAAGTGCTAGGAATTTTCGAAGCACGCCAAGACCAAGGTAAGTATGACATAACTTATATGTTCACTAATGCTGACTTGGCCCCGTTTGATGTAGGAAAAACAGTTTCGAGGACGAAACCTCCAGAAGAGGGAGGGAATGATGAGGACCTTGGAATCCCGAGCGATGCATCAAACTATATCTTGGAGATAAAAGAACGCATGGAGCTAATGATAGCTTGGAGCGGGAGCATGGACGAAAGCTTGGAACCTACGAAACATGGAGCTCAACCGGATCGCATGGAGGTAGGAGCTCAACCGGAGAATGACGTCCCACCCGATCACAAGGAGATCATCATACGAGATGAGTCACGAATGGCTGTACAAAATCTGAAGCCTGCACACTTCTATTCTCGGCCCGAACCACCGTTAACTCGAGCCAAAGCACGTACTCTTCGACAACACCTCAAACATGTTCGTCTCATGCCTTAAACGAACCTTGAGTCGAAGAATGCAAGCTTATCTTCCATCAGACCAACCAAGACTCAACTCCTCTCTATCTCAAACCTTAATTTCGACCAAGAATAGTCAAGACACAAAAGGGAAGCTTCTTGGAGTGCAAGCAACTTTTCCAACAGCTATATTCTTCCCACCTATCTTATTAAATGCATAGGCTCCCACCCCTCTTGCATGTTTAGCATTTAATCACAAAAGAGTTGTTGAAGTTTCTACTATTTATATGTGTTTTCATATGTAAAACTCAGATTTGAATATTGGAAAGAAGTATTTTCGAGTTGAGTTTTACTCCTCTTGTTGGTGTGTCCGACATTGTCTCAGTTTGTCCGAGAAATACCGTCTTGGTTTGTCCGAGGCTTGTCTTGGTTTGTCCGAGACCCTATCCTTCGTTCTCCATCCATCTCTTGACTACGATTCGAATTCGAGAGCCTCTACGAGTGCCGGTGATTGGATCAAAGTCCCGCAGCCCTATCCTTTTCGGTCCTTCTCCAACGACGTCGTTCGAATTCGAGTGCCTCCACGAGAGTGCCGGTGATCGTTCACGGATTATTTACACCTCCTCCGTGCGTATATCACTTTGGAAACGGCAGCGCTTATACTGAACAACTGTCCAACAAAGTCGGTTCAGAAGACTCCATATGAGATATGGACTGGGAAGCGTCCCAGGTTAGCATTTATGAAGATTTGGAGATGCGACGTTGTTCGGCTAAGCTCTTAGTCATCCCGTGCATATGGTACTGCATCACGAACTGGTTATAGTCCTCGGGTAATGACATCAGGATCAAGTCTGCAACCAAGTCACCATCGAGGTTCACTCCCATACGCTCAAGTTCTTCAACATGAGTTCTCATGTTGAGGACATGGGTGTTGACAGAGCTACCTCTCGGCATCTCCGTCTTCACCAGAGCTTTCAGCGTCTTGTACTTTTCAGTACGCCCTAGCTCCTCAAACATGGTTTTGAGCTGATTGATCATATCAAACACGCTCTTACCCTCAAACTGCCTCTGCAGATTCGGGGCCATGCTTCCCAACATGAGACAGGAGATCTCATTGTCGTCAGTCTGATGCTTCTGCCAAGCATCCTTGACGGCTCTCATGACATTGGCCGTAGGCTCTGGTGGTATAGCCCTTTCTAGGACGTATGACTTCTTATCGTGCTTGAGAACTATTCTCAAGTTACGATACCAGTCTAAGAAGTTCGTCCCAGTCAATTTATCCTTCTCAAGGATAGATCGCATCGTCAAACTCGGTACGCTACCGGTTGACGCCATGTCCTACAAAAGAGACAAAACAGAACGAACAAAAACAAATGCAGATTCTATTAATGTTCTACTACCAGCTAGTCCATCATCAATCAGTGTCTACATACCTATGATCTACTACCAGCTAGTCCATCATCAAACAATGACAACATAGATGCAAAGATGAGCTATATTCCCATAAAGAAAATTAACCCTACGATAATTTTCTATATGGGACTAAGATCCGTATTTCACATAAGAATAAATTGTTACACCTATCCTTATGTTATTTAGGTAGACATCTAATGTCAATCATATCTAATAGATTCTTAGATCCTTTATGAGACTTATGATATCAAATATCATTGCATACTCGTCTCATCTGTACCATTAAGTTTCAAGTCAAAACTTGACAACTTAACCCAAGATTAACTATATTCAAGCTGTAGGAACCACGATTTCCTACCCTGCCTCACAAAGATAATCCGGCACGCTCAGCTTTGGCATGACCCGTGTTACGGACGATCGATGTCTTGACAGGCGCTCTAGTAATGGGAGGTACACACTTAGCATTACATAAATAAGGGATTTTCGAAACCGCACCTAGATCAAGCATCTAATTTCAAGCTATGAGAACCACCATTTCTCCATCTTGCCTCACTAAGATAATACGGCACACCCAGCTTTGGCATGGCCCATGACACGTACGATCGAGGCCTTGACAAGTGCTTTACTTATAGAGCTTCTAGATCTAACCGGTTTCTGTGCAACGATTGTTCATAATCCGAATAGACCATCAATTCGATTATGTAATCCCAATCCCGGAGCTCACACTCAATCAAGCATATCTAATATCTCGATTAAGTTACATGCTTTCATTCACTATGGACCATCCATAAGAATAAATCATATCTATTTGAGTCACAGTTGATCAGATTAAGCAACGATTGCACAATCGGATCAGAGAACAAAAAATCTCGGAGTCTGGGTCTCGGACCGTCCGTTCTGGATGTAGAACGGATGGCCTTCGTATGAGAACGGACGGACCACGTGATTCTGCAGACCGGACGGTCTAGACACTCTGTGTGACACCCGTAACCCGTGTACAGTATACGGGCTGTGCCACATGGACGATGTAAGGTAAAATAATAAACTAATAAATGGCGGAAGCGAAAATTCCAAAAACATTAAAACATTTTCAATTAAAAGCGGAGTAGCAGCGGAAAATACAAAGCGATTAGTATCGCAATAAGTCACATGTCCGAATATTCATAATACAACCGTACAAAAGCCGAAACGATAAGTCCTTAATTCAAAATACAAATCCCGTACGTGATGCTGCTTCTCTCGGTTCGTCGTCTGCTGAGGCGCTAGGCGTAATCCTCGTGATCTGAAAAATGTAAACCACGAGGGCTAAGCACAACTGCTTAGTGAGTAGCCCGGGTCGAACCCGGAAATCCCGTTCTCAACGAGAACGGTACAATCGACACTTTCCAAATACACATGCAACGAATATATCAACACAATAATCACATTCAGGAAAGAGGTAAGTATTCGATTCCTACAAGGCTTAGCCATAAACCCTGGTCAAGTCCATGACCAGGAGCGAATCCACGCCCGTCACCCGCGTGACGTTGGCCATCGCATCACATGCGATCGTGCGCGTCTCCTGCGCCCGTCACTCTCGTGACTACCGATGTCGAGTCCACGACACAACGGAAATACAATCTCATCCCTGTGACCCTAGTCAAATCCATGACTAGGGGCGAGTCCACGCCCGTCAAGTCCATGACGTTGGCCGTCGTGTCGCACACGACAAAAATGCGTCTCAAACGCCTGTCAAGTCCATGACGTTTGATGGTTGAGTCCACAACCATCCACAAACACAATCACGCTTAACTCGTACGCACGAGCAAGCTACACACATGGCATGCAACGTGCAATATCCCCATGATACAACCACGCGTATCACGGTATCCGGTCCCTACCGGAATACCGTTCAACGCCATACAATTCTACCCACAAGCAAACACACAACGACCACTCGTAGTTGGTATCACACATCTCGCCACGTCACACACGTTTTAGCAAAACTTATTCCGATTGATCCCCATCGCGAAGCCTGCCCTCTGTTGATGGTTTGATTCGCCCACAGTCACATCTGAGCGGGCCCGGGTAAATCCCGAGGGTCGTTTTCTCCTTTCCGGTCGAATTCCATTTTTTTCTTCTAAGTTTCCCGAGTCTGGTCCGGCGGACCGCGTTCTGGTCAGCCGGACCAGGCCTCCTTCTTTCCCTGGTCCGCTCCGTCCTTTTTGGCCCGTCGGTCCGAGAGAGAACAGGTCTAGTCCGGCGGACCAGGACTGGCCAGCCCCGGACCAGACCGATCCTACTCTCTCGGTCCGCTCCCTTGGTCCGGCTGTCTGGGGCGCTCTTCAACACGTCTGGTCCGGCGGACCAGGGTCTGGTCCGGCGGACCAGGCGTGTTCTTCTCTCGGTCCGCTCTCTTCCTGGCTCGGCGGACCGCGTGTCCTCGGAACGCGTCTGGTCCGGCGGACCAGGTTCTGGTCCGGCGGACCAGGACGCGTTTTCTTGGTCCGGTCCGTCTTCTCCTGGCTCGGCGGACCGCGGGGCTTCGGGACACGTCTGGTCCGGCGGACCAGGACTGGTCAGCCCCGGACCAGACGTGTTTTTCGCTCAGTCCGGACCGTCCTCTTCGGTCCGACTGACTCCACGTGTTTTCCCAGTCTCGGTCCGGAGCTGACCACGCGTGGTCCGGCGGACCGGGACTGGGAACTTCGTCTTCCTCGCGTTTTCTCCGATTTCAGTTCGATTTTTCTCACCCGAATCAATTCGGTATGGCTTCCAAATACTCATTAAACATAGATTTACATCCCTAAACATGTTCTAAGTCTCAAACACGCAAGAAAATCTCGAATTGGACCATCAAACATTGAAAACGAGATTGCACAAATCCAACTCAAGCCACTCACCTTGTTCTTGAGTTTGTCCGACCTTGTGTGCGTTCCTCGTGGCTCCACACGACGTGAGCACCTTCAGGACACGTCTAGGTACGTTCCTCCTTGCTTCCCCGAGCTCCCCTTGCCCCGGGTTCGTCTCCTTTCTCTCCCTTTCTCCCCTTTTCTTTCTTCCTCTGTTTCTGTCCGAGAATGGCTGAATGCCAGGGTTGGGAGGTGTTTATGGTGCGAGATAGGGAGTTTGTGGGCTCAAGCCCAAGCCCATTGGCGAGCCTGCAACGTCATCGAGGCGTGGGAGGCGACGGGACGGCGAGTGGGTCCCGGAATCCGGCGTATTCCGCGTCCCAAGACCGCAAGTTGGCAACTTGCGGTCTGTCGATGCCCGGTCCGGCGAACCAGGGTTTGGTCCGGCGGACCGGGGTCAGTTTATTTTTTTTTTTTCGAACTTTCTCCCCAGTCCGCGCTGTCTGGTCCGAGTCCGGCTGAGTGCTGGTCCGCCCCTGACCAGGCCTGGTCCGGCGGACCAGCTCTTTTTTTTTCTTTCTTTTTCTTTTCCCGTTTCTTCGTTCTTTCTCGGTCCAATCCGCCCGTGACGACCCTCGTGCCTCTCCCCGGCGTTGCACTATGTATTTTTGGTGATTCCGTGTTATCTCTATTTAATTATTTATTTTTAAATAATTAAATATTCAATTCGGGTTTCGGGGTATTACACTCTGGAACGGACGATCCACTGTCTCAGAACAGACGGTCCAGACCTTTCGGTCTATCCTCAGTCCGTCACCCCTGGTCACGTGATCAGATCACGTTTTTCGTGTTCTCGGCCCCATTCAGATCCGAAACTGATCCGAATTCTCCTGTGAACCCAAAATTTGAACTCCTGCACTCTATGCAGCATGAAACATGCAATCTACACTAGATTCAATCATCAAACATGCATAGAAATCAAAGCAAACATGGATTCAAACAATTCAAATCCTAAAACGTCCGTGATCGGGTTCTACGAAATCAAAACAGAGCAACCAGGCTCTGATACCATTGTTGGGTTTCCTGTGATCTCTAGAGCGAATCCTATTCCTAAGAGATCGATTCTAGGGTTTGCGCAGGGAATATAAAACAAAAATTTAATAAACCCTAGAACCATGCTTCTAATGAATCGTAGAAACGTTAGAACGCTTACCTCAATCGATCCGGGGCCTGTATCAATCGAAGAACACGTCTGATCACGAAAGGCAGGAAATTACCTCGCCCTCTACACGTATCCACACTTTGGGATGGATTCCAACGCTTGGAACTTGTCTGCTAGGACTCGAATCTCTATTCGATTTTGTGCTTCGAGAAAACGAGACTCTTCGGTTTTCGAACTCTTTGGATCTCACCCAAAAGCTTTCTCAAACCTCTGAAAGTCGGCACCAAAAAGTCTCTCTCGAATTAGGGTTCTAATCTCTTTCTTATAAAGGGATTTAACCCTAATTTCGATTTAATTTTCAGAAAACCGGAACCTGGAACGGATGGTCCGGAAATGCACGTGGACCGTCCGTTCCAGTAAGGCAGAACGGACGGTCTACGTTTAGTGCGGACCATCCATTCTATCATCATAGAACGGACGGTCTGCGTGCTGTCGTGGACCGTCCGTTCTGGGTAGCAGAACGGACGGACCACGCATCTGGACCGTCGGGTCTCGACCCGTCCGACTCGGTTTTCCGTCGTTTTCTCTCGTGCATTTGTCCTTCCCTGCGTGTGTGACCCTGTA
>NW_010966979.1:61298-62845 GCF_000463585.1 Tarenaya hassleriana
CCTCGTGTGAGCGAGACTGTAGAAATGTGTGGCCGCACTATAGACGAACGTCGTCTATTTCAGACAGTCGAACTCAGTGAACGAGAAAGCAGTCGAATCAGATAAGGTGGCTTGTCCATGCCTTATATTCGACATATGATATCGTGATACAAAAGGATCATCAAACGGAATCATCACTAGCGTTCGTAGGATCACGAACAAACTCTATTCGAGATAGGTAGTCATAGTGTCTTGCTAGAGACCGCCTATGAGTTGTATATTCGGAATAGAGATTTCGGGTTATATTGCTATATCGGATGAGCCTACAGGGTCACACACACAGGAAAGGACAAATGCGCGAGAAGAGACGAGAAAATCCCGGTGGGGCGGAGGCCAGACCGACCGGTCTAGACCTTCTAGACCGGTCGGTCCAGCCAACCCAAACCGATCGGTCCAGACACGTGGACCGGTCGGTCCGGAGATAAACGTGTGACTGTCACACGGTCCGGAAATTGTTCCAGACCGATCGATCAGAACATGGACCGATCGGTCCAGACATTAAAAAGCTCCAGACACCGGGAGTTCCTAAACTCGCTCTAATTAGGGTTTTAAGTGGGATAAACTTAGGGAAATGCCTCCTAACTCTCTTGGCACGATTTTCGACCCTATTGTGAGGTTTTGAGAGTGAAAAACTAAGATAAAGATCCCTGAAACCCTTGCGCAAAGATGAACGTGTTCTTCAGTCCTAGCAGACAAGTTCTAACCGTTGGAATCCTTTCCGCCGTGTGGATACGTGTAGAGGGCAAGGTATTCTTCCTGCCCATAGTGATCGGACGAACACATCAATTGATACAGGCCCCAGATCGATTGAGGTAAGCGTTCTGACGTTTCTACAAGATCATGCATGATAGGTTTTAGGGTTTTATCAAAATTTTTGTTTTACATCCGCTGCGCAAACCCTAGAACTGATCTCTTAGGAATTAGATTCGCTCTCGAGATCCCAGGAAAACCCAACAGTGGTATCAGAACCTGGTTGCGCTCCATGATTTTGTTAGAACCCGATCACGCACGTTATAGGATTTGAATTTTTTGAATCCGTGTTTGCTTTGATGCTATGCATGATTTGATTGTGGATCTAGAGTAGATTTTCTGTTCATTGTTGCATAGTGTGCAAGAGCTTCGAATTCTTAGTTCGCAGGCGAAAACGGAGTCGAATTCGGGTCTGAAACGGGGCAGAAACAACGAAAACTTGATCTGATCACGTTTTCGTCTGGACCGATCGGTCTAAGGTTTCTTAAGTCGATTGGATCGACTGGTCCGAACTGAACGGTCTGCATGCGTAGACCGATCGGTCTGGACCAAGACCGATCGGTCTGGACCATTCCGGACCGAAAGGTCTGGACCGAATTTGACCTGGAGACCGAGCCGTGTAGACCAATCGATCTAGGCCTAGACCGATCTCCACCAAAATTTGGTTTTTCGTTTCGGGATCTGATTGAGCAATCGTTGCTTAAACCGGTCAACTGTGATTCAGAATAGCATGATTCGTTCATTTGGATGATCTATAG
>NW_010966979.1:63327-66134 GCF_000463585.1 Tarenaya hassleriana
TTAAGTGTGGTTTCGAAAATCCCTTGTTTATGTAATACTAAGCGTGTACCTCCCATTACTAGAGCGCCTGTCAAGGCATTGATCGTCTGTAACACGGGTCATGCCAAAGCTGAGCGTGCCGGATTATCTTTGTGAGGCAGGGTGGAAATCGTTGTTCCCACAGCTTGAATATGATTCACCTTAGGTTAAGTTGTCGAGTTTGACTTGAGGCTTAATGGTACAGATGAGACGAGTATGCAATGATATTCGATATCATAGTCTCATAAAAGATCTAAGAGTCACATTGGATGTGATTGACATTAGATGTCTACCTAAATAGCGTAAGGCTGAGTGTAACAACTCATTCTTATGTGAAATACGGATCTTTGTCCCATATAAAGAATTATTGCAGGGTTAGTTTTCTTTATGGGAATATAGCTTGTATATGCATCATGTTGTCATTGATTGGTGATGGACTAGCTGGTAGTAGATCATTAATGTATTGTCGTTGATTGATGATGGACTAGCTGGTAGTAGATCATTGATAGAATCTGTAATTTTTTTTGTTCGTTCTTGTTGGGTTTCCCGCGGGTTCCTAGCATGCGATCTCATCGATCTAGGGTTTGGTTTCTAGGTTTCATGCAGCGGAAGAAAAAACTCTAAACCTAACCAAACGTCACACAAAACCAATTGTGCAATAACCTGAAAGAACGTATATCACCGTGGGAATCGTATACTTACCTCTTTCCTGAAGAAACGGAAGTAGGAGTCGATCCGGGGCCTGTTTAATCACCTAGGACTGAAGTTACAGTCTCTCTACACGTATCCACATCGACGGGAAGGATTCCAAACGCTTTTTGAAACGGATCTGCTAGGATCTGTGAAGTATATCAAGTGGGATCTAATCCTGGGAGCTAAAACTATTAAAGAAACGATTTCTTATGAGTTTTTGCTCTGTCTTTGGGTTCTGAAAGTGAGTTCTTACCTTAGGACGGCGTCCAACACCTCCTTATAAGTTAGAAACCCTAATCCTTGTGAAAAGAGACTTTTTCTGAGTATTGACTCGGTCCGAGTCAGAACTCTGACTCGGTCGAGTCAGAACGAATCCGCCCAAGCCCATTGTCAACTCTTGACTCGGCCCATTGAGTATTGACTCGGTCCGGGTCAAAACTTTGACTCGACCGAGTCAAAACATCAGCCAAGCCCAAAACATTTTCTGGGCTTCGACTCGCATTGGACTGACTCGGTCCGAGTCAGAAGGTTGAAACCGTCCCGACACTCTGATTTGATCCGAAAACCGTTTTTTCGACCAAATCCAAGTCTTCCTTTCTGATACTTCACATATAAGTCCATCCCTAATGGTGTGTGACCCTGTAGGCCCATTCGCAGTGCCAGCAGCCTCGAGAACCATTCCCGATCTACAAGTCATGTTAGGGGTATGGGGATTAGATGCTTGTAGGATAGATCATAGAGCATAGTGGGAGATTGTTGGTTGTGATGCTCTAGGATGATCCGTGATATGACACTTTGACTTTGTATTGATTCATTGGTTCATGAATGCATTACTCTTCCCGTTATATGATTGGCATGTTTGTTATATTTCGGTATCCTTGAATCATTAGATAATGATTCTAAACACCCTGGTCAGTTATCATTGTGGGAACAATGATGAATTAAGACTAGCATGAGGTGTGATCGATGCATTGGATGCATATCACAATCATGGGTACTCGTTGTGAACGAGTGACTGGTTGACCCGCATGAGATTGTCACATGGAAATAGTCATGACTTGAATCTCATATAGCGGTTCGTTCTTGGATCCTTAGAACTAAGATGTCTAGAGTATCTGATATGAGGAGTGGCGTGTCTTGACTGCGTCAAACGTCGTCTTTAACCGGACCAGGACGTGTTTTCTCTTGGTCCGGTCCGTTTCCTTCGTCCGGTCCAAGTTCGCGTGTTGTCCCAGTCTCGATCCGGAGATGACCACTTCTGGTCCGGCGGACCGGGACTGGAACTTGCTTCTCCCTCGCGATTTCTCCGGTTCTGTTTCGATTTTTCTCTCCCGAATCGATTCGGGATTGCTTCCAAATGCTATAAAACACAGTTTGACATCCCTAAACATGTTCTAAACCTCAAACACGCAATGAAATCTTGATTTGGACCATCACACATTGAGAACAAGATCTCACAACTCCAACTCAAGCCACTCACCTTGTTCTTGAGTTTGTCCGAGCTTGTGTGCGTTCCTCGTGGCTCCACACGACGTGAACACCTTTAGGGCACGTCTAGGACGTTCCCCCTTGCTTCCCCGAGCTCCCCTTGCCCTGGTTCGTCGCCTTTCTCTCCCTCTCTCCCTCTTTCTCTACTTCCTCTGTTTTGCCCGAAAATGGCTAAGGCAGAGGATTGGGAGATGTTTATGGAGTGCGAGAGGGGTCAAGTGGGCTCGAGCCTAGGCCCATAGGTGAGCCTGCAACACCCTCGAGGCGTGGGAGGCGACTGGTCGGCGAGTGGGCCCCAGAATCCGGCGAATTCCGCGTCCCAAGGCGGCAAGTTGACAAGTTGCGGAATCTGTTATTCCCGGTCCGCCGGACCAACTTCCTGGTCTGCCGGACCGGGGTCAGTTTTTTTTTTTTTTGAAATTCTTCTCCCAGTCCGCGCGTCTGTTCCCACTCCGACTGACGGTTGGTCCGCCGCGGACCAACCCTGTATTTTGTTTTTTTTCTTTTCTTTTCCTTTTCTTCATTCTTTCTCGGTCCTTCCCGCACGTGACGATCCTCGTGCCTCTCCCCAATATTGTACCATCACTTTTGGTGATTTCGTGATATCT
>NW_010966979.1:66722-72483 GCF_000463585.1 Tarenaya hassleriana
TCATGTTGAAGAACTTGAGCGTATGGGAGTGAAGCTCGATGGTGACTTGGTTGCAGACTTGATCCTGATGTCATTACCCGAGGACTATAACCAGTTCGTTATGCAGTACCATATGCACGAGATGACTAAGAGCTTAGCCGAACTGCGTGGGATGCTGAAATCGGCCGAGCAGGATATCGTGGTGCCCAAGTGATGCATTCCTAGGATCCATTGGCATGGTTATAGACAAGGAACGTAACGGGAGCATATGTGAAGCACAACTAGATGGAGAACAATCGGACAAAGTGTCGGACAATGGAGTTCAAATGGATGGAGCCCAGCTGGAAGGAGCACAACTAGGCGAAGACATACAGCCAAAACCAAAGATGGACAACATGCTCGACGAAGCAAGAAAAGTCAAACCAAAAGCTAGAGCAAACCGAGAGCCACTTCAGAAAAACCGAGTGCCACTTCATGCAACCTGAGTGCCACTTCGAGCAAAGTCAGTGCCACCTCATTCTGAGCTATCACTAACTCGAGCCAACACACGAGCTCTTCAAAAACGCTTCAACACATCCACTCATCACGTGCTAAGCAAGCCACAGATGGAAACCACGAGTCTTCCTTGTTTTGGATCAATCAAGACATCTCCAACAGCTAGTTTCTTCCCAACTACCCTATTAAATGCATAGGCTCCCACCCCCTTTGCATGTACTTTCTCATTTAATTTATGGTTAAATCTCTAGCCTATATAAAGGCCTTTGTATTGTCATGTAAGGGCAGAGTATTGCTGAATCTATCAAGTATTTTTGAGTTTAAACAACTCTCTCTTTCGGTGTGTCCGAAATCTATCTTCTCTTGGTGTGTCCGAGAGTTACCCCTTGGTTTGTCCAAGGTACCCTTGGTTTGTCCGAGGTACCCTTGGGTGTCCGAGGTTTCTATCCATCTACCTATCCATTTCGTTCCATATTTCGTCGGACTTGAGTTCAAGAGCCTCTCTAGAGTGCCGGTGATTGAGTTCCGACCCCATTTCCCCTTCGCTTCTATTTTCTGTCGCGGCTAGACTTGAGTGCCCCCTCGGGATCTGCGAGTTAGCCCTGACTCCACCTTCACTTCCATTTTTCATCCCAAGCTGATTTCGAGTGCTCTTTGAAGCGGGTGATTGGCTTGCGACTCCATCCCTGATCCGAGACCAACACTTCCGAGGCCGAGCGTGTATCATTTTGGTATCAGAGCGTGTATCATTTTGGTATCAGAGCGTGTATCATTATGGTATCAAAGCGTGTATCATTTTTGGTATCAGAGCCAACGCTCCAACAGACGTCGTAATCCCAGTGATATTGTTCTTCATTTCGTTTTCGAAAAAAAAAACTCAAAAAAAAAATTCAGATTTTGAATCAGATTCAAGTTTTGTTTTGATTCGAGAATTCATACTTTTCGTAGTCATTGTCTTATTGAAACGCTTTGATTGAAAAACATGTCGAGTGTGGCCGTCAAAAAAGGATCAAGCAAGAGTGCTATGTTGAAAATTCTTCAAGACATTGAAGGACGACTCGCTCGTCTTGAAAATGTACCAAAACAACGTCAAGCGACTCAAATCTACCAAGGTAATGTTAATAGTCGTCCACAACCGAGCCAAGAGCAATGAATGGTACATGATCGTGGACACTTTGAAGAAGAAGGTATGAAAGAAAGGATCATTCGTGGACAACCATATGTTCAAAATACCCGAGGTAACAAATCCGATCCGAGATCTCTTTTATTTTCGGGAACAATTAATCCGGAAGCTTATCTCGAATGGGAGAAGCGGATGGAAGAAATTTTTGAAGATTATAAAGGGACGGAGCTTAGAAAGGTGCAATATGCCGAAAGCCAACTCATAGGAGATGCTTTCACTTGGTGGAAAAGAGAAGAGATCGATCGACGACGTGCGCGTTATGATCCGGTCACAACTTGGAAGAAGATTAAAATCTTGATGCGTAGAAGGTATGTTCCTCAAATTTCCTACGTGAATTGCGATATAAGTTTCGTAACATAGTGCAGGGAAAGAAGACAGTTGACGGCTACTTCAGAGAATTTGAACAGCTTCTCAATTACTTTGAAATTGATGGCAACGAAGAAGCAATCATGATACACTTTCTAGATGGCTTCAAGACCGAATCGCTAGAAAGGTAGAACAAAAGGTATATAATGATTTGCAGGATCTTGTGGATGTGGCGATTCACATAGAGCAACAAATGGACAAAAGGCCGACAAGGGAAGGGCACACACAAGCACAAAAACCTCTAAGCAATAACTTTGTCAAAATTGAAGACAAAGACAAGGCGAAGAGTCATGATACTCGATACAAGGAGGAATCAACCGTATGTTCAAAGGCGGTCACCGCACTAGGTAACAAAACGTTTTCCTCATGTATTAATGATAAACGTGAGGTTATTTGTTCTAAGTGTAGGGACCAAGATCATTTGGCACGAGAATGTTCCAACCAACGAGAAATCATCATCGAGGATGATGGGGAAAAAGGCAAAAGTTGCTTCTACACCTAAGCCTAAGCCCGATAAGGGTGACTGTCATTACTGCGGAGTGTCTGGACACTGGAAGCGTAACTGTCACCTTTACTTGGAGGATCTGAAGGACAAGAAGCTTGATGAAGCTTCTGCCTCAGGTATCCACGTTATAGAGGCTAACATCTGTACTATATCTTCGTGGGTATTAGATACCGGCAGTGCCTCACACATTTGTGGAAATGTGCAGGGACTAAGAAGAAGTAGGATGCTAGCTAAGGGAGAAGCGGATCTACGCGTTGGAAATGGAGCAAGAGTTGTTGCATTGTGTGTTGGCATTTATGATTTGCATCTGCCCTCTGGACTTGTTTTAGAACTTAGTAATTGTTACTATGATGCCTAAGATTAGTAGAAACATTATTTCTATTTCATATCTGGATTTGGATGGTTTTCGATTTGTTATTGAGAACTCGAGTTTGATGATTTATCGAGACGATGTTTACTATGGTAATGGTTATCTAGTGAATGGTTTATACGTCTTGAATGATCAGCCTTCGAACTCGACGTCATCCATCTATAACATGAGTACTAAACGGTTTAAGCCGAACGACTTAAACCCGACCTTCCTCTGGCATTGTCGTCTAGGCCATATAAACGAGAAAAGCATACAGAAGCTTCATTCTGAAGGTCTTCTGGATTCATTTGACTTTGAGTCTCTTGAATCATCTTGTTTGATGGACAAAATGACAAAGCATCCTTTCAAGGGGAAAGGATAGAGAGCGATAGAGTTATTGGATCTGATCAGTGATGTATGCAGACCAATGAACTGTCCAGCTAGAGGAGATTATATGTATTTCGTTACGTTCACTTATGATTTCACTCGATACGGTTATGTCTACTTGATAAGACATAAGTCTGAAACACTTGAAATGTTCAAGGCTTCCAGAAACGAAGTACAGAACCAGCTTGGCAAGACGATCAAGACACTTCGATCGAATCGTGGTGGCGAGTATATGAACCAAGAGTTCACTGACTATCTTGTCGGTGGTATTGTATCACAATTAACTACTCCTGGAATGCCACAGTGGAATGGCGTGTCTGAACGGAGGAACCGAACACTGTTAGACATGGTTCAGTCGATGATGACTTAGACAGATCTTCCGAAGTCCTTTTGGGGCTATGCTTTAGAGACCGCTGCGTACCTGCTGAATAGGAGTCCAACGAAGTCGGCTGAAACGACGCCATATGAGATATGGACGGGGAAGCGTCCCGCGTTGTCGTTTGTTAGAATTTGGGGTTGCGACGCTTACGTGAAGCGTCAGATGAGTGATAAGTTATCCTCCAAATCTGATAAGTGTTTATTTGTAGACTACCCTAAGGAAACTAAGGATTACTACTTCTACATTCCGACAGAGAATAATGTGTTCATTGCTAGGAATGCGACTTTTATGGAGCAAGAGTATGTCTCCAAAAGAGTCAGTGGGAGTAGGATCGAACTTGAGGAAGTTCGAGAGCTACAAGTAGACGCTGAGCCGAGTGAACAAGTTGAAGAAGTTCAACCTGTTTCACTGCTGGTTGTGACTGGCAGGATTCGCCAAGAGCCAGCGAGATATGGATTTCTCGTGACTGGGAATGAGGAGCTCATGTTATTGGAACATGATGAGCCTACCACATACCCAGAGGCTATGGCGAGTTCGGATTCCGAGAAATGGCGCGAGGCTATGAAGTCCGAGATGCAATCCATGTCAGACAACCAAGTATGACTCTGGTTGATGCATCTGAAGGGATAAAACCCATCGGATGCAAGTGGATCTTCAAGAAGAAGACCGACATGGATGGCAACGTGCACACGTATAAGGCACGACTTGTGGCGAAAGGATTCCGTCAAATTCATGGTATTGACTATGATGAGACCTTTTCGCCCGTAGTTATGCTGAAGTCCATCAGGATCCTACTTGCCATAGCCGCATATTACGACTATGAGATATGACAAATGGATGTCAAGACCGCGTCCCTTAACGGGAACTTGACTGAGGATGTGTACATGACACAACCCGAAGGTTTTGTCGATCCAAGGAACCCGAGGATGGTGTGCAAGCTTCAGAGGTCCATTTATGGTCTGAAGCAGGCTTCAAGAAGCTGGAACCTTCGCTTTGATGAGACAATCAAAAGGTGTTGTTTCTCACAGAACGAAGACGAGCCATGTGTTTACAAGAAGGCTAGTGGGAGCACAGTTGTATTTCTAGTGCTGTACGTGGATGACATTCTCCTTATAGGGAATGACATTCCTACCTTGCAAGACGTTAAGTCTTGGCTAGGAACGCAGTTTTCTATGAAGGACCTAGGAGAAGCGGCATATATTCTAGGCATAAAGATCTATAGAGATAGATCGAGGCGTCTTCTAGGATTGTGTTAGAGTACTTACATCGATAAGGTCTTGAAACGGTTCAAGATGCAAGATTCCAAGAAAGGAACCTTACCGATGAGCAGTGGCACAGTTCTCCGACACCTGATGAGCGAGAACGTATGGATCAGATTCCATATGCTTCGGCAATTGGATCCATCATGTATGTCATGCTTTGTACTCGACCGGATGTATCCTATGCGTTTAGCATTACGAGTAGATACCGGTCAGATCCAGGTGAATCGCACTTGATCGCCGTCAAGAACATCCTTAAGTACTTGAGAATGACTAAGGATGTATTATTGGTATATGGTGGGTCGGAAGACGAGCTCGCTGTAAAGGGTTACACCGATGCTAGTTTCCAGTCAGACCCGGATGACTACAGATCGCAGTCTGGCTATGTTATCTGCTTGAACGGAGGTGTTGTTAGCTGGAAGAGTTCCAAGCAAGCGACCGTTGCAGATTCTACTACAGAAGCTGAGTATATTGCAACGTCGGACGCAACAAAGAAAGCTGTTTGGATCAGAAAGTTTGTTGGTGACTTGGTGTCATTCCTAGTGCTGATAGCCCCGTTGTGAACGAGTGATTGGATGACCCGCATGAGATTGTCACATGGTCAGAGTCATGACTTGAATCTCATACATCGGTTCGTTCTTGGATCCTCAGACCCGAGATGTCTGGAGTATTTGATATGAGGAGTGGCGTGTCTTGACTGCGTCAAACGTCGTCTTTAACCGGATGATTATAACGGCGTTGTGTTGGTTGTAATGCTCTAGAATAATCCGTAATATGACATTTTGACTTTGTATTGATTCATTGATTTATGAATGCATTACATTCCCGTTATATGATTGGCATGTTTGTTATATTTCGG
>NW_010966980.1:0-750 GCF_000463585.1 Tarenaya hassleriana
TTTCTTGTATCACAAAAATATATTTTGATCTCATTTTTATATGTTATTGGAATTTTTATTTTATTATACTTATATTTAAAATTTATTTGTAACCTCGATGAACTAAATTTTATAAAAAATAAA
This sequence comes from Tarenaya hassleriana, assembly GCF_000463585.1. Taxonomy (NCBI): domain Eukaryota; kingdom Viridiplantae; phylum Streptophyta; class Magnoliopsida; order Brassicales; family Cleomaceae; genus Tarenaya; species Tarenaya hassleriana. Next base: position 124 of record NW_010966980.1, read on the forward strand.
AAAATATAATATTCGTACTCAGAACAAATTATTGATATCGACTTTATACATGACATTTCTTTACTTCTTTGATTCTTTATAAATATACGATTTTATAAAATATTTGACTTACAATATGTATTAGTTAACTTTCTTCCACCGTAGAGTAAAAAATATTATTTTTGATAAAATCGAAAACAAAACTAAAATTTTTGTTGAGTAAAAGGATACAAAATGTAATCACATTTTAATAAACTGGCATAAATTATAATTTCAATAGTACTTTTGAATTATATTATTTTCATCATGTATCAAGTACATAATTTAATTTTAATAGATATTAAGATGATAACAATTGCAACGTAAAAATGTGATATTTATTTTTTAAACTTATTTTATAAACAAAATTTAAGAATATAAAAAACACTCTATTACACACTATAATGTGAAATAAATCTTAAAAATAACAACACATATAATACGAAATTAACAACATATATATCTAATAAAATCTTTTTCTCCACTATAATAATATTTATATTCTTTCATTTATCCACTTTATATATATATATATAACTATGCAATATTATAATTTAAATTTACAAAATATATAATAATTTTATATAAATTTATATCTATAATTTTTTA
>NW_010966981.1:0-202 GCF_000463585.1 Tarenaya hassleriana
ATGCAGCAACCTTTGCTTCATTCCCAACGCGGAGATCTACTTCTCCTTTTGCCAATTATCTACTTCCTCGCAACCCTTGTATATTTCCACAAATATGCGAGGCGCTTCCGGTATCTAATACCCACGACGTAGAAGTAAACGAATTAGTCTCTATAACGAAGACACCAGAAGTCGAAGCTTCTTTAAGCTTCTTCTTCTCCTG
>NW_010966982.1:0-224 GCF_000463585.1 Tarenaya hassleriana
TAAACCTATTTACCATTTTCCTCCTCTAAGATATGTTGTCTCTTCATTTATTTGTTCGCAATTTTTTTTTTCTTTTCTTTTCTTCTTCTTTTCAAGGAAGTGGTAGGAGAAGTAATATCCCGAGTTCCTAGGACATTGAAGTTGACAAGTGTCTCCGCTTTTGCGTTTCTCTAATGATCATGACAACACTTGTCCCACAACTTAGACCCGAACCGTCGAATTTC
>NW_010966983.1:0-750 GCF_000463585.1 Tarenaya hassleriana
TTTCCGGCGAATCGAGATTCGGATCCAATTGGGTTGAATTCCATCTAAATCACCCGTGCGCCCCCGGCAGGTTGTGGGTTCGGATCTGACAGTTGCACAGTTCGATCTGATTTTACAATTCGGATTATTCGAATTCGAGGTCGATCCAATTGCCCGGAGATGGAGAAGACGGAAGCAGAGAAGAAACCGGCGGTTTCTGATGTCGGCGCTTGGGCCATGAACATCATCAGCTCCGTAGGCATAATCATGGCCAACAAAGAGCTCATGTCCTCCTCTGGCTTCGGCTTCAGCTTTGGTTTGTCCCTTGTCTCTCTCTCTCTCTCTCGACTCCATGGATCTGTCCTGTGAAAGCTTAATGAATCGTACACTTTCTTAGCCAATCTGTGATCCGAGCGAGATCTCTTTTCACTGATTCGTGATTTTCAGCCACAACTCTGACGGGTTTCCACTTCGCCGTCACTGCACTGGTGGGTCTAGCGTCGAACGCCACTGGCTTGTCGGCGTCAAAGCATGTTCCTCTTTGGGAGCTTCTCTGGTTCTCAATCGTCGCTAACATCTCCATCGCCGCCATGAACTTCAGCCTCATGCTTAACTCTGTCGGCTTCTACCAGGTACTTTTCATTTGCATCCTGTCTACTACCTTCTCATATGAGAATCTCCGGATTGGCATTATGACCCAAATCTTGTTTTGTGCCTAGATTTCGAAATTGAGCATGATCCCGGTGGTCTGCGTGATGGAATGGATTCTCC
>NW_010966984.1:0-749 GCF_000463585.1 Tarenaya hassleriana
TTTTCCCTTCAGACAGATCAGACTTTCCATCACATAGTTATCTTACCCAAGGCATGTCCGATTTAGAAGAATGTCTGGGAGTTGTTGGGTTGGAGGATGTCACATGTAGGGGTAACCACTTCACCTGGTGTAACCTCAACAGCGAACATCCTCTAACCGTGAAACTTGATCGTGCAGTCGGAAACATAGCATGGAAGCAAGCTTTTCCTGATGCCTATGCTGACTTCGGACAACCTGGTCCATCCGATCACAGCCCCTGTGTCATCCGGTTCCCGCAAAATTTCCAGCGTCGAAGAGGTCATTTTAAATTCTTCCATCACCTACTACTTCATCCTAAGTTTCAAGACACAGTCAAGAGAAATTGGATGTCAACAGTGGAACCCGGCACCAAGCAATTTCGATTATGGCAAGCGCTGAGACAGCTCAAACGCCCTCTCCGAGGCCTCAACGCATCAGACTATAGTGATCTAAGCAAACGAGTTACCGCAGTTCGAATGGAACTTGAAGATGTACAATCTGAGATGTTGGCAGCACCTACAGACCATCTGATTGAGGAAGAAAAAAGGGTACGATCCAAATGGATGCAACTGGTAACTGCAGAAGAAGTTTTCTACCGGCAGAAATCGCGAATCCGTTGGTTGCAATCAGGGGATAAACACACTAAATTTTTCTTCAACACCACGAAGTCAAGGAATGCAGGAAATCATATCCACTATCTGATTAACCAAAACGGTGAGCGAATTGAGTCT
>NW_010966985.1:0-749 GCF_000463585.1 Tarenaya hassleriana
AAAAAAAATAGTTTGTATTTTCTCTAAAGTAGCTAAAATTCAAGAAATTTTAGTCATGAGAGAAAAGAAAAGAAAAAAAAAAGATTTTCGAAGAGGGCCAAAAGTTTGTAAATAATAAAACTTCAGAATTTATATCTACTTTATGTTCGATTATAAGAAGTAAGTTTTCTTCAAATATTTAAATACAATTTATCTAAATAAATAAGGATTTGAGTTTTATAACAACATGCAACTCTTGAAAATAAAGATTCAATACTTACATAAGGAAAAAAAAATGGAAAGAAAAATAAACTTACCGATTGTTTGAAGGGATGAAGAGACAAATGGGTAATGTGTTATTTCTCTATGCCAAAACAAAATAATTTTTTTGATGAGATGGATTAGTTTGTTTCCTCTCTCTTTGTTGGTTTGTATCGGAGAAAGAAGAAATGTCGAAATTGAGAAGGACATAGGAAAATATTTATTTGCATGCAATAATTATTAGAGGATTATTTTATCCAAAGATAATCAAACAATCTTTATATGTTTGTGGCATGTTCAGACAATTACTAGACTAGGTACGTGTCAATAATAATCTATGTAAAGTTCAATTCTCTTGGCGTATGTGGAAGATTTTTAGACTTAGGTTTATATGTGTCTTTGCTAGAGTAATAATTGCTAGTGTTTTGGATAAGTAGTAACGTGTATTCCATCTTTATTTTTTTATTCATTATTATTAGTATTATATATATATACATATATATATATAT
>NW_010966986.1:0-23510 GCF_000463585.1 Tarenaya hassleriana
GATTGTCTTTTATTATATAAATTAAAATTCGAATTCCTGGAGCCTTGAAGCTTCTATTCCTATTTTTCCTTTCTCTCTCATTTTGGGGAGAATCGCCTAAACAACGATATACTTTTCATATGTCTCAATTTAATAACCTTACTTTTTTTATATAAATAAATAAATAAACTCTTCACTCTACGTAATTAACAAAGTATTTTCTTTACTTTTTAAATTTAAACCAAAAAACTCCATTAATTTTCAGACGGAAATTTTAAATAGTAAAAACAAATTCGTAAATCATTCTTCACACCACACCATCGACACTTATAATTTAAGTACCAAAACCCTAATCGGGTTTAATTAAAAATAAACCAAACTAAAGCCAAAAATTATTTTCTATTTGATTCTTCTCACTTAAATGCTTAAAATCGAGGTCGAACATTCGAAACCCTAAAAACTCGATTTCGAAAACCCTAGATACCCTCTGCATAGTCGTGGAGATTTCTTCCCCATTACTCTATTTTAATTCGGACCCTATTTGCTCCTCTGAAACCATAAACCCTAAAAAGTTTCTCCATTTCGAACCCTACTATGTCTGGTTTCTGGGTGGCTTCAAAGAAAGAAGCGACTGTGCTGTCCAGGTCTAGCGCCGAGGCCTAAAGAAGGGTTACCGGGCAATGCCCTCCTTGGATGCCCACTTCCATCGGGGTGTTTGGGACACTCGATTCCTTAGAAACTCCTTGGACTCTATGCCCTCGAATAAAAAAAAAAACGTTCTTTCTTCTCCTATGAAATTTCTAGTTTGATCGAGAGGGCGCTCCGGCAGGCTAGCAATCAGAAAGGACGACTTCGGATGCCTTTTGTTCTTGATTTGGATGACCCTCATGAATTCACGTGATCTCATTGACGAACTCAATCGTCTTTTTGTGACTGTTTAATGGTCCAAATCATATGCGGACAGCTCCAAGTATACATGCAAAATGAATAACTCGAATTATTTGGACTATATAACTTAGTATTTAATATATTATATTAGCCCAAACTATTTGAAATTAATATGGATCGGATAAATCCGTAAAATCTGGTTAAACATAACTAGTCTAATTAGACCAATTAGTCTATTGAGAATTTGAGATTAGGGGCCATTTCGGGTTGAGGTTGAGGTTCGATTCGGTTATATTCGGATTCGGTTATTTCGGTTATAGAAAAATTATAACCATTCGGTTTTTATATAAACTTTGGTTTGATTCGGGGTTTTAGTTTTTTCGGTGATTTTTTTTATTCGGTTCGGTTCGATTTCAATTTTTTCGAATTTAAAAAAATCATAACCGTTCCATTTTGATATCGCGTTCAGTTTGGATAAAATTATATTTTATTTAGATAAGTTCGGTTATATACCGAATATAACCGAACTACGACCACACCTAATTGAGAGATTTAGGCATATAATGTTTATAAATAAAGTTAAGAAATCTATGATTCTGTTTAACATCTTTGTGGTGATTACTCTAAAAAAATCCGAACTTTATCCAATAAAGCGCTCTTTTGGACCGTGTTGTGGTGCACCCATTCAGCTTTGTCCCATCTCTGTTTCCATTCCATTTTCTTGATATTGATGTTACATAAGGAGGAGAAAGAAAAGGACAGAACAGAGACTATGAAACAAGCTTGGGCTTTTCCTAGTACTGTTATTAAAACAAGAGAAATATAACTAACTGAAAAAAATATACACGTTGAAAGCTAAGGCCGAAATTTTTACATCATCCGACTATGGATTTTGGTTTGAAACCTACGCATTGAAGCCAGAGCAAGAAGAGCCTTTGGTGTTAGTGTGGAACCTCCACGAGAAAATATAGTTCTTGGACATGCAACTGAGTCTCGCCACGTGACAGAGAGTGTCGACGAGCTTCTTGTCCTCGTCTCTTCCCCACTCGATCCTCGCCCAACAGGAGAACCCGTTGTCCGAAAATGGCGGTCTCGGATCGCAAAGACAGAGAATCACTTCCCCACAAATCCTCTTCCCTCTGTTTGTTTTTCCGTTGACCATGGAATCCATCCATGAACACTCTGGTTGACCCACCATTTCCTTGAACGCCGAGTTCACGAGCCTTACCCTGTTGTTAGAATCAGTGATCAGAGCAGGCAAGTCATCGGATTCCACTTCTTCTTCAACCTCTTGTGATGTTTTGGTAATTTGATATCGTATTGGTGAGTTCTTGTCTGGGTTTATGCAGGAGACACTGATCTTGGAACCGACAGGACGAATTGGATGCGGAGCTATGACTCTGTTCGTGGTTGTCGCGATGGAAGGTCCTTGTAATTGACCCAAGAAATCCCTTTCCTTTAACGATTCTGCAGACATGTTCAAATCAATGACTCTTTTCTCCTTCCCTTCAAGTTCCATGCATTTGGTTTCACCAGACAGAGGGGAAGTAGTAGAACACTGAAGGAGAGGCAGAGTCACCAAACCAGAGGACCCAACAACATTCTCCAACGCAAACCCAACTTGGGCAAGACCTGGAATCGCCTGAAACGACAGCGTTTGAACGCCAGGGAACCCAAGAACATGCTGCGAAGTGGGTGTAACCGTCGTCTTGGTCCTTTTCAGACCAAGAAGAGTCGGAGGCGATGAGGTCATGGAGCCTCTGCCACGCTTCCGGGTTCTTGTGGGTCTCGCCTGAAGCTGAGGCCAGAGACTTCGAAGGTAAGGAGACTGGTTGATCTTGTGAGACATGGAGGATGAAGGGTCATCGTTGTTCGACGGAGACGTCTCGGGCTTTGGAGCAATAGGCCGATACTTAGACAAAATCTCCGCCGTCTTGAGAGTGGTAGTGGCAGGCGGGTTTGTTGAGAGCGAGAGTGAGAGTAAGGCTGAGGGTTGAGTATCTTGATCATGGCTTTGGAGGACTAATTCAAGAACAAGAACATGAAGAACAAGGAGACGATGTGAGGATGTGTTTTTGGGAGGAGGGTTTACTCTAAGAATGGAGCCGATGAGAGAGAGAGGAGTGACATTTGGAGGGAGGACGATGGGTACGTGTTTGAGAGAGTTGAAGATAGGGACACGTGTGAGATTCGAGCCCATATTATTACAATTTCAAAAGTCACTGTATGCATGTGTGAGTTGTGTCTCTGTGCTGTGGTTTTGCCGTATTGAAGGATTTAGGGTTTCACCAATCAGAGAGAGACCCTCACAGCAACGCGTGTGGCAGAAGAACGTCATGCGTGCCTACACCTATCCGCCTATCGCTTCCACCTTTGACTTCGTGCCCTCTCTCTTCTTGTTTCTGTACTGTACCATGAAGTGTGTATATACACGCATACATGTATATGTATAGGTGCCCAAATTGTTCGAGTTGACGGTGGTTTAGGGTTTTTGATTCATTGGATAAAATGAGGTTACAAAACTTTCAATATAAATTTACTCACTCCACATGGTTGTTAGATCATTTACCCTTAACAACTAACCAGTCGATATATATATATATATGTATAATATGCCCATAATACGTTCGTATAATAAACCTAACGAACCAAAGGTGCAAATAATGGTCACTGATATCTCCTTTCGCAAAATTTAAGAAGAAAGAAAAACTCGCAAAATGTGAGTGTCGAAGACATGATACACGAACACGAGGCTGTTTGCAGCGCCTGTCTGCTCCATGCAACGGTGGGGATTTGATAGACAGATGATTGTTTGATTATATGGAAAAATAAAATAAAGTGGATGTGCATTTTTTGTACGTAGAGTGACACGTGGCATGTCCTCAGTCGTACGTGTCGTTCTCATGTTTTCCTACTGACTGTCTCCCTGCCTTCACCGTTTTCCAACCTATGCTTCCCCGCCACCTTTTTAATGGAATATTTGTGCCTTTTAACGTATACACATCTTCCTTTTTTGTGTATTTGCACTAAAAACCACTCCAATATATAATTACAATGGGAATACTAATTTTATAGATATTTGAGTCATATTTTATATGTATAGAAGAATCGAAGTCTTTCTCGTGCATGTAATGGGACATGGAAAAAGAAAAGATTATTCGTGTGTCACTCGTCAGACATGCTAACAATCTGGTTAGATGGTCCACGAATGGTACAAAGTTTTTATAATATTTGGAAAAACTGTTTCTAATAAAAAATATAAATTTTAAACACCAAACCCTGTCAATATATATATATATATATATATATATATATATATTAGTAACAAAATATCTTAGACCGAAGTTATGATTAATTTCAAAGACCGAACCTTAATTTATCGGTTAAATTATCTAAATTTAAATAAATTCTGCTACATTATACATTACATATTCATATATTTTAATACATTTTATTTTTTTATATGTATAATATTATTAACACTAACACACATGAATGTAAACGAGTTCGCATTTACAACCTTTTCTTTTTTTTTTCTCGACAGGCATTGCCACAATATACATTACGAATTCGTATATATTATTACAAGATTAGATCTTTCGTAATATAGATTATCTCGGGTTTTAGAGAATATAAAGGGACCCCCCTATACTTATGTGTCTATGTTTAAAGAACAAAAGAGTAGAAAAATAACATATTACAATATGTGATCGATTATTTTGTTTGATTATATGTGATTTGGTTAAGATTTATTTGAAGTTTTTAATTTTTAAAATGCGATAGAGGTTTATTTGGTTAAAAACTTCAATTCAACATTTCAAATAAATAACTGCAATATCTCAAATCCAATAAACAAATACAATAAATCATTTTGGGCTTCGGCTTATCATGCCTTGCTATTTCAACAGGTTTATGTTTTCGAGACGATTGGGCCGACAGATTACAAAGAGACTGGTATTGGGACACATAAGATGATTTTAGACTATCATATAAATTCTATATATGTTCTAATAATATTAAGTTTAAATAATGGGTTTATTTAGATCGTTCTATATCCGATTTATCAATTTGGAGTTTACTGGTACGTTTAAAATTACGAGTTCTTGTATTTGTTTCAGTTTTATAAAAGATTTATTCGAAACTACAGAGAATTTCTATTATTACCATGTTTTTAGTTAATTTAAATTTTATTTATTTTGTTATAAATTTTGCTAGACTATCTATTTAAATAGATTTAATGAATAATAATGTACTGTAATTTATAAGTGTCATCTTTATTCTCATTGTTTTGGTGAGATTTAGCTCGAGTCTTTTTTCTTATATATTTGATAAGTTTATCAATGTACATGGAATATTTTATAAAAAGGATGATTTTGTTTCCCTGTATATAAAAAATAAAACCGCATACAATAAAAAAGTCATACGTGAAAATAGGAAAATTACGAGGGATAGGCATAGAGGCAGAAAAATATGAAAGGGAACGAACCTATCCACATCGGTTCATGTCGCATATGATTCGACCGACCCAAAAAAATTTCATGACGTGACCAATCGACATGTGCACAAATTATATTGTCCTCGTTATTATTATTTCTGTTTATTTTATTCCTATGTTACTGTTTTCATTTTCTACCAATAATATTCTATATGTATATATATAATGTCGATGTCGTAGAGCCGGTGACCAATCCTGCAATTCATGATTTATTCTTTTTTTTTACCAAAATTTATATTATCGTCCAAAAAAAAATAAAGTGCATGACATTGTAGGATTCATTGGCTCTTCCACGACTTGGAGGGTCGTAAAGGGGATTTCTTTTTCCCCGAGTATCAAAATACACGATAAAATATTTTTTATATAGGAATTTAAAAAGAAATTATGCATTTAATTTGGTATAAATTAAACGTCGATCTAAGGATGCATGGTTATTTTTATCGTTTGCTGTTTTAACTATGGTTTAAATTGATGATATTTGTTTATTTATTTGTTTTGAGTTTCAATCATTTCAAACTATAAAAATGAATCGATTATTGTATTATTATATAATAATCATTATACATTGAATGGATAATTTTGTCCAAATTTGTGTATAAAATGTGTGGTTTATTTCAATCATTCTACTAAAGTGTTACCAAAATAGCACATATATAGATACCGATAGGAATCATAATGAGCGTATAGTTTGAGCATAGTGTGTGTGTATATATATATATATACATAGAGCATGTAAGAAATCGGTATATTTCCTTCGCAATATATTGGGGAAAAAGATATGGAGATGGATCAAATGAATTCTAAATTATCAAAATGTATAGAACAATGACGTATTAATGCGCATAAATTTTTGTTTTTTCACACCATCTGTTATAAGGTTATAATGCTAACTCCGATTTTTTTATTTATTAAGTTTTGTAGTGATTTGTTTTAGAAAATTTGATGGAAAAAAAAGTTTTGTAGGGATTTGAAGGTTTTGAAAGAATATATATGGTGAGAAAAGTTGAGCTTTGTTGGAAAATTTGATGTGATTAGAAGAAGATAATAAAGAATATTAGTGCTATTTATGAGAAAAGTAATTAAAATTGATAAATTCGTATGTAAAGTTTAAGTGTGTATTGACATAAAGAGATGAAATCTTTAATTAATTATTCGAAATTTACATTATGACTATAATAGACAGGAGTGTGTATAAAAACCAAATAAATACGAAATTTTGTGACGCATATAATTTACATATCATTTTCAGAAGTGAATATATATATATATGCATACATATAATAAGACTTTATTAGTTTTGTCCAAGAATCTGTTAGGTGCGAGAGAGCCTTTATTATAATTTTGTTTTCTATTGTATGTGTTGAAGAATATATTTGACGGACCATGCATTTAAATCCCATGAACCTACCATATGCATGTTAGTGGCTTACACATATACATACACCATAGATATATAGAAGTGTATATATATATATATATGGATGACATACTTTTTATACCATGAACTGGCATCAACACAACAACACACAAATGTTTTTGTCTTTCCTTCTTCTTATCCTCATCATCATCACACGTAAAATTCTTACAACGAAATAATTTTTTTTTGTTCATATAGTTTTCTGTTTTGACTCATTACACAGTTACATGAATATAATCTATCAATCTTAAGATAGATTATGCATATATATATATATATATCTAAATATTTGTATTAGAAAAGATATCGAGAAAAAAATCAAATGGAAATGATATATAATATTTAAAAACATTATATATATATGTATATTATACTTTAGGGTTTCCTTTGACTTCTTATTTAACTTCTTTAGGTTTTATATCGCAAACAATCGAATACATAATTTCTCTCCGGTGACGATATAAAATAAATTGAAAGATGAATCTAAGTGCATTTGTTTTTCCTTTCTTTGGTAAAAAAAAAAATGGTTATAATTTATGTTAACACGTGTTCCCATCGTAGTAAAGTATATTGACTTTGGTCAGATTTGACGTTGACGTCTTCGTCAAACTGTTTCTTCTTAATTTCTCTTGGATATTGTTTTATGATAATCTTTTCCATGCACATATATTTGTGTATATGCATATATATATATATATATATATATGAATGCATGATGAATTTATAACGGTTGCATACAAAAAAACATGTAAACCACCGGTCAAATATACAACAATGTATATAATATCTATAAATGAAAGATAATCTAAAACAATGTGATGAACCATAGGGAACATTCAACATTTATCTCATTTACTTATCAGTGATGTCGACGACTTCTTCTATTACGATCTTCACAGTAAGATTACATTCACGTGGATAATAATACCCTTAGGCTCCTAAAGTTGGATATTTATTTATTGTGAAGCGTATAAATTGCCGGTCCATGTGCCTTTTATTTCTCTTTTTTTAATATTTATTTTACTACGTCATTCATTAAATTTAGGATTTTTGTGTTTGTATTTGTTGGTAACGCCATTGTACAAAATATCGACCATTGTCATAAAGGCATTCCGCAGAAGAAGACAAACGAGCAATTTCGTCAGCCTATACGAATCTGCCACATCACTTGACCTAGTTAGGTCCACTATTTATTTATATTTTCAGAATATATCAATATATTATGCAAACAATATATATATATATATATGTATATATGTCCAATCATAATTTGCATTTATGTAGTAAAGTGACATACCGAATTTCGATTCCGAAAAAGATTTATCTTTTTTTTTTCTTTTATAAAAAAGGTATAATTGGCCAATTTGTTCCAACCACAGTCCAACTTCAATGAACGTATGAGCTGTGTAAACTTGTCACTCACACACACACATACACATATATATATATATATATATATATATATACAATACATATTTTTCAACACACCCATAGCCATATAATACACACACATTTATGTGTGTGGAGCTGCCAAAAAAGATGGGAGTGTCGTGAGTGTTATCTGCCACGCCACGCATGGATATATATATATATATATATATATAGTTTAATTAATGAGAGAATATGGTGCATGATATGCACACATTGATATTAGTATTATATTACAAATGAAAACATAACAGAAAGAGATTCCCCTTGAAATGATTGACCCTTGTTTTTGTTTGAACAACAAAAACTTTTATGGGAATTAGGAATAGTTTTATATATAGAATTTGGCCGAACCATATAAATTGCTACACACACACACATATATATATATATTCAATAATTGAGTTATCTTCTCTAACGACCTCAAACTTAATTTAATTTGGTTGGTACTCCAGCATGGGGTGGAAAAATGATATGAAATTTAAACATATTTATCGCTCGATCGCCATACTGGCCAGTATAATATACACAATTTGTTATCTCTAGACATCTTTCTTTAGAATACCATTTATATATTGGTTCAAAGTATACATTATATATATATATAATTAATATTCAAAAAGGGTGATAGAGTTTTTTTTTTTATAACCCAAAGAAAATAGGTGGCAGAGTTGGTGATGTGAAAGGTTTTCTTGTAAGAAATCACGAATTTAGAACCAATTACTACTAATGTGTCTCTTTTATTGAATAAATTCGTTTACATTTTATCTGTAAGTTTATCCGGGTCATGTACTTTGTAGTTGTAGGTTATTTTATAAATTGTGATATATATATATATATATATATTATCTTATCCAATACCCATTTAAGCAAAACTAATCGCCAAATCTGTATATATTTCAAATTTTCTAATATGGAAGAAACTAAAAACACTATGTTGGTTACTTGGTATTTATATCTACATACTACACAAAGTTAAATTCGAATCTCTACTCTTCTTGAACTAATTTAACGCACGTATATAAAACAAGATAGATTAGAACGTTTTTCAACAATTAAATCCAATAGAATCATGTGGTGGACATAAATTAGGGTTCATGGCCTATTTATATATAGATGAGACCAAAGACCCCACCCTTCTCCATGAACTAAACTCGAACACGTGGACGCATTAAAAGCTTTCAACTCAAAACAAATTCATTACAATATATATATATATATATGAACACGTATATACACGCACACACACACATATATATATATATAGAGAGAGAGAGAGACGAGAGCATTGATAATAGATCGTACGGTTAGTATTTTTGGATTGGCTGACCTGGAAATAATTGTTGCATCAGTGGGAGCCCCTGAGGAGATTTCGAAGAGGGAGTGGGTCCCATCCACAGCTATTGTAGAAAAGTATCGCTGGGTTTTATTTTTCCACCTTAAAAATGGGAACTCTGTCTTTGTCCTTCTCCGCCCAATATGAAATGTGTATACACACACATATGAGTTTTCGAATTTGTATATAAATGGTATATACGTTTTTTTTACAGCTTTATTTAACAATTTAACCTTTTTATTGTTTTTTTCATTTCCACCACGTTAATGTTGAGTTATTGGGTATCATTTATCCATCTCAATTCGGTTATAAAAAAAATGGAATCGATATAAATTATTTAACACATTTGAATAGATTAGTTTTTTTTTAATTTAAAAAATTTAAATGAAACATAATTTAAAAATAAAATCATGTTTTTAAAAAGAACTATATTTATCAATAAAAAATAAATAAAATAAAATTCCAAAATTAAAAAAAAAAACAATATAGAAAATTGAATATTGTAGGTTTTTTAAACCCAAACGGAAAATAACAGATAAAAAATCTGAATTCCCTACTTTTCTAATCGTTGGTATAGGACATACTCTACATAATTCCAGGTAAAAACGTAGCAAGATAGCAATCTAATAAATATTTAGGATTTGGTATTTAGTCTTTCAACTATGACTATTTTATTTAATGACAAATGTAAAATAGATCTTATGTTTAACAAACAAAAAAACGGATCTTATAATATAGAGATATATATATATATATATATATATATACACATATGAATAAACATATAAAATAGTAAGATTTTGTGTGATGGCCAAAATTTGGCAGAAACCGAAAGCTGATGTAATGGTCATATGCAACGCCAACTGTCACAAGCTTTGATTGTGGCACTAACCGATGAAAACCATGTCATTCCAAATTCCCCCATCAAAATCCATAGCTTCTCCCCTCTCTCTCTCTCTTTTTTTTTTTAAAGTTATATATATATATATATATATATAGATTTATAGTCTATGTTCCTCATCTTATAATATAAACCCTTACCATCCCCAATACACACACACGCAGAGAGTGTTGACGTTCTCTTTCACATTCTTGATCACCAAACAAAAGCAATACAAAGAGCAAGAACGCGAAAAAAAGGGTTTTTTTTGGGGGAGGGGGTTTGAAGAGAGATGGATTTCACGACATCTCCGTACAGTGGAGGAGGAGATTCTGGATGGACCATGTACTTGGAACAATCCTACGTTTCGGCAACTCAAAACGACGTCGGATACGGATTCTACGGCCGTGCCGAGGAAGAGGACTTGTCCATGGTGTCCGACGCTTCCTCAGGGCCACATCGATGCAACTTATACGACCGCGATTGTTACTACCAGGAGAACAACGACAATGGGTTTTCGCTCTCTGGTTCTTCTTCTTGCGAATCCTCGATGAAGAAGACGACTAAGAAGAAGAAGAATGATATGTCGAAGGATCAGCCAGAATGTTATGGCGGCGGCAACTCTAATCAGATGTATTCATGTCTTGACGACACTGCGAGCTCCGATATGCACGTCTTCTCATCAGAGGCAAGTTTATACACACACACACACACACCTGTACGTATGTGCGTATATATATATTTATGTATGTATAGATGTATGGAGATGAATCGGTTTGTGTTCTTGCAGAAGGGTTACAGTGCTTATGGAGAAGACGTATCTGAGGGAGACACATTGGGCTTCTCTGAAACCAAATCAAAGGTTCGGTCTCCGCTCTAAAGAAACATAAAGTTTGTTCCTTTTTTTTTGGGTTCTTCATCGAAATCTAGAACTCGACTGAAACAGGACAAAAACTGTTCTGAGAAGCTGTTTCATGCCGTTTTTATTTTCCAGGGAAAATCTGGATTCAGGAAACATTTGAGGTTCTTCCAGCCATCGGTTCCCGAGAAACCAGAATCTGAAGGAAAAGGTATATACGTTTCTGTATAAAGACAACAAATCTCATGACGATTATATGTTGACGTTTTTGGTTGAATGGAATGTATTTGCAGGTAATGGGACACAGAGAAGAAAAAGAGGATGATGGTAATAACAAGTGTTCTTGTGGTGAAGAAACCCAAAAAAAAAAGGTCCTCTTTTTCTGTAAATCTTTCATTTTTCCCTCCACTTTTCATCAGGAAAATAAACCCAGAAAGCAAATACTTTTGGGGAAGATATGGTGTTTTTGCGCCTTGCTCGAGTGATGTATCAAAATTGTATATGCTTATGTTAATAGCTAATGGCGGGAGACAAATCAACATTTTGTTTTCTGTAAAATCTGTAAATAAACATTAAATGTTGATTTGTCACTTTTGAAAATTAAATTACGGAAGCAAAAGATAAAAAAAATCGAAAATATCATTTATTACTGTATCTTTTTCTGGTGCTATTAAATGAAAACAACTCGTAGATTTATAAAAAAAATAATATTACACACTAATCAAGGATTTTTTTAATCAGTGATTAAACACAAAGGGGGGAAACAAACAAAGAAACGCATTGTCAGAAAGCTACGCCTACTGGTTCGAGATTATTGTCACGACGCTAATTAAATAAGAAAGTGACGATAATTAAGTTGGATTGGTTAGATGGGCTTTCAGGATAAGATTTGGTTGCAATTAAAGAGCGCATTGGATAAGGTTCTCGTTAACAATTATGGATAGTTAACAAGATTTAAGGAACTAGTGGTGGTCCTTGAATACCACAATGTCTCTCTGTACATACATATACATACATATATATATATATATATATAGACAAAATCAAATAGTCATTACACATAAGAAGGGTCCTAAAAGAGACACCTTAATCTTTTGTTTTCATGCAAAAAGAAAAGACCCCTCTCTCTCCAGCTCAAGAAAAATGGCGTGGCGTTTAGTCAATTTGGAGATTCCAAGTGTCATTATGAACTCTGAAACAGACAATCTTTATCCACACGCGGATACGTGTCTTTCGACAGATATGGATGCTTACCTACCAGAGATTTTACTACCACGATGAGAACCCGACTTTCGATTCGAAGTTGGATGTCAGATTGACGAGTCTGGTCTCGCCGCTGATCTTCTCTTTCTTTATTTCCTCGTCCCATTGTCTCTTTCAGGCGTTGGTATTTCGGTGCTCCGTACGGCTAATTGATCGGTTCGTGTTATTTGGTTCTGGAAAAACGAGTATCAATTAGTTATTATATTCGGTTAAGTTCGGTTCGAAAATTTTCAGTTTTGGTCCAGCTCGGTTTCTCGAAATCTAACCGAAACGCTCACCCCTAGTTTTTTTGGGTGAAAATCACCCCCTTTGCCTCTTTTCTCACCTCGTTCTCTTCGACTCGCCAGTCGGGTAGGTGGGCATCCTATAGGTATCCGGAATTTAAATATCCGATCGGCATGAAAATAACTTCCGGAAGTCCAAAATCCAAAATCCGAAAAAATCATAGGTTTGAGATAACAATGTAACATCCATTGACGAAGAATAAAAAGTGTCCGAAAAACGACACTAACAAAGTGGGTGAAAGGTGACAAAGTTATCGTCACGGTTTTAGATTCGATTTCATTGATAGGGAGGAGGAACACAATTAATTATAAAGGCTAATTCCGAATCCAAAAAATTAAGTGGATTGAAGGTCCGGTTAACCTCTAGAATAAAAAAAACGACACTAGGGAATCAAGTCGGCATCCAGAGTACGAATCTTTGAATATTATATTCCATTCTTAAGTTCGGCAAAAGTCGATAGTTCGGGGAAAAAAAGAAGGAAAAGATCCATTTTACGACACTACGTTTAATGTTCACATTATTTATTTTCTTTTGATCCAAACATTCCATGCAAACGATCTCTAAAGAGTGCTTTTCCATATGATTCAATTTTAGACCTATGACACAATCAAAACCACAAAAACGTTTCCACGTGGAAAGAAATCCATGCATCTATATAGTCCACTAACATTATGGACTGACTATTAGTAGGACGAATAATTGAACAGGCTGTACCCGAGTTCTCACTTGGATCAATATGTAGGATTTGGTCTGACATTCGAATTTCGATCTATAAAAAAACTCGGCACATTTTTTTTCTTGATAACAATGGAAACCCCCCATACAAACCTTCCGACCAGACCCCGCATCGCCACACATCTCTCGGGCTGGATAATCGATATCACGGACAGTAAACCACCGATCCTACGCAATAGATGGCAAACCACACCGGTAAACCAGCTAAAACTGACCGAGAATTTCAATACCCAGGTTTCGAACCCGGACTTGGGTTGCGAAACTACCCAAAAACTCGCACATTTTCCACAAGTAGACAGATAGAAAGACCATACACTCTAATCCCACAAGCAACATTGGTCTGAATGGTAAGTAGAAATCAAGAAACAACAAATATAAAGGTTAAAAAGAATTGGGTTTTTAACAAAATCCATTCTTGTCCTGTGGCATTACATTACACAACATGGGTTTATATATATATTATATTATATATCCCCCACTGAAATTTTCACCCTCCCATCAAAATTCTGAGCGATTTATAACCCCACGAGAGAAATCTATATGAGACACCCAAAAAGAAAGCAACATGTTTTGCTTTTGTCATGCTTCTCTGCAACTGCTATGGCGTTTCCACTAATGATACCACTAACCCTCTTCAGACCACAGAAAAAAAAAAGGTACCTTTCTTGAGACAAAACCCTCCGTTTTGTTTCCTTTATGTCCCGAAAATATGTCTGTGAACTGGTCTTGTATCCAAACTCTTGACAACTTTCATCCATGGTTTCTCTATTACCAAGATGGAATTTTTAGACAGGTGCCCAACGAATAGAACCGGATGGTTGGAGGGTTTGATATCAAAGTTCTTTCTTCTCTTGCTGGCCCTAGAGCTTAACTGATCTTCCTCCAATGGACGCTTTCGGGTTCCGTTACTGAAACTCAGGCCACCATTGACGAGCTTACCTTCTAGCCTTTTGGACAGATCACCATTCGGTAAGCTAGTCTCGTCTTCTTGTTCCACAGGCATATCAAAGTCAATAGAACATGTTGCCCTGTCACGCACGCGAAAGTTGCGATGAAAAGATTAGAAGGGTATATATGATTGTCTAAAAGCATAGAATATACATATAAAACAGCATAAACTGTATGTACTCAAAATAATGGATGTTTCATATTGCAATACCAAAGAAGCTATATCAAATGCAACATCAGGCAGCAAGCTTGAAAGAAAAATCAAGCTACTGTCCTGAATGACATCGACAGTATTAAGTTTACTCAACACCCACTTTCTATTTTTTTTCATAAATGGCGGCCACTGCATAAGAATCTGAACCTACAAGTAGCCTACAAGGAGAGAACTTCAAAGATGGTTTAAGAAATCTTGCATTTATACTTGGACATTGTTTGACATCCTGGAAGCTTGTTTGTGAAATATGTTAACCATATTCAGTTAAATTTAGAGTTCATAGTATTTTTCTATATCTAATACGGCAAACAATTTTGGATTAAAAAAAATCGAGTCTTTGTCCCTCGTTCATTTTCTAATCAAAACACTTACAACCAAAAG
Organism: Tarenaya hassleriana; assembly: GCF_000463585.1. Taxonomy (NCBI): domain Eukaryota; kingdom Viridiplantae; phylum Streptophyta; class Magnoliopsida; order Brassicales; family Cleomaceae; genus Tarenaya; species Tarenaya hassleriana. The sequence continues at coordinate 15,109 of NW_010966986.1, forward strand.
TCATAGAAAACTATAACTAATTGCATCTCTGTATGAGTTTCTCTGATACTCGTGAACTGAGCATAGTTAATTGATTTTGAATTTTATAATATTCAATGCTGTGAACACAGAGATTTCTAAAGGTATTTGCTTCCTCCTTTACACGGGTATTCATCAACTAATAGATGCACTGAGTTCATTCCGTATGTACCAACTCTGGATGCATTCATGACTGAGAATGAGAAAGAATGGTAATAGAAGGTCATGAGTACTGCTTAATTCCATCTATCCAGCAAAAAATTATAGATGCAAATTTGCCTGAGACATTAGTCAAAATAGAAGCAAGAAGCAGTACCTGGAGCTGTAAATGATTACGGATGATGAACTTTGTGATGGGGAGAACGAGAGCCCGATGACCTCACCGGGAAATTCTCTGTACCTCTCTGGCAAAACATCTTTATGTAGCGATGACCATTGTCCTACCTGTCTAGCCTCCACATCTAATACAAATAACTGGTTTGAAGAGGTCGATATCACAAGCACGTTACTATTTTGAGGATGAAAACCAGCAGTAGCAACCGATGCTTTGTCAAATCTTGATATGAACCAATGCTGCCTGTCTCATAGAGAAGATTAAAAAATTCAAAATTTAAGACTTCATAAAAAAATAATGAATACAAATACAGAAGCAGCTGAATGGAATGGAAGCCCTATTCTTCAACATCTGCGGGTATGGTTCAGTTCGGGCTTTCAATTTAAAGGAGGCATCAGAGACCCACCTCTGCGTCTCAAGGTTGAATATGTAGATATCCCCAAAGCAGTTGATGGCAGCTAACCACTGACCATCTGAACTGGTATACATTTTCGTTATTGGAGGTTCACTAGGCTGAGAATCACCTTCATGCTCCTTGCGGCATGGCATACAAGTATGAACCACTTCCATGCTACCGACATCAATAATCTATCAAGAAAATACTACTTAGATGTTTTGTAGAATCAAACAAACACAAATAACTTATGTGAATTCCAGATAACTGAAACAAAATTTTCACTCACATATATCCTTTTATCATGTCCAGCTGTTATCAACTGCGAGCCATCAGAGCTGAATACCATGGAATGAGCAAATGGAAGTTTAGGAAGTCGCCTTCTACTAACACTCCATGGATTTTTTGCCAGTTCAGTTCTCTTCAGTTCAAACAGATTGGGGCTAGTTTGATCAGAATAAGCAAAAAGTGATCCAGAGTTAGATATGGCACTGCAGATGATCCGGGAATTTTTACTCTTTACTTGAACCAATGGCTTTGTAGAGGTAGAATCACTGCTTATGTGAATACGCAGTACATCTAAAGAACATACACCTTGAACCAAAAGAAGAGAAGTCTGTTTGAAGACCGTACTATGTACCATCTGAATGGGTACTCTCTGAGGTGCAGGGCAAATATCATGTGGAGAGAACTTAGTAAACTCCTGAACTGAGTACGCAAAAAGCTTTGAGTCATCACCAGCAGAAATGAGCATGGGAACCCCTGAATGAGCCCATTTATAGTAGGCTGAGCCATCCGGCTTTTCCTTCCCGTGCTTTCTACGACATGCTCTTTTGGCATTTCTATCTAAAAATATTTCATCTTGAATGGAGTCTGCAGAAATTTAGATGCATGCAAATATTGTAATCTTGTGCAACCAAAAAATGAACTTACATGTAAACAGCATTACAAAGAACAACATAAATTTTGAGGAAAGTATATAACTCACAAATAAAATACTGACCTTTCTGACTAATTGGCTCAGCAACTGTTAAAGCCCTGATGTCGTGGGTATGAGGTCTGACATAACCAATATAATCCCACTTCTGATAGACAGCAGAAGAAGACTCCAAATCTTTTGAACCATCTGTATTGCCAGAGAAATTATAAAGAATAACCTAGAAAGAAAGTGAAAACAGAATTAGAAAGTCAATGACATTACAATCAAAAGCTCATACATCTGAACACACGTATAGAGCAGACAACCGTCTCCACATTTTGCCGAAACTGTAAGATTATCCAAAATATTTTACATGTTAAATTATAAATCCCAAGTCATGTTAAAAAGATGCTATTCTGTATTTTAACATCAACCTACAAAAAAGGGATGTATAAACGAGAAAAAGAAAGACAGGTCTTCAAAAATAACTCTACTACCGAATACCATAGTAAAACTTATCATATATCATCAGTTAGATCTACTGAGTAGAATAGCATTCTTGTAAATTAGTAGGTATTATTCACCTTTCCATCGGCGCCCGCAGAAAACACTCTGTTATGACTAGGACCGGCTGCAAGAGCATTAACATCACCTTTGTGGTTAGAATGTGCTTGCAAAAGGGTTCCATGCTGGCTGTCCCAAAATTGAACACTTCCTGTGCTATCTCCACTGACAATAACTCCACACCTAAAATAAGCAGATAGCACCTCAGCAAGAGAAAATACATACCGAAAAAAGCTAACAGGCGAACATGATCTTATGTACCTCAATGAAAGAAGCGACCAAACACAGAGCTCAGACCCACTTCCTAGTCCTCCATGGCCAACTGTTATTCTATATACCTCGTGACAGAGGTTGGCATCCCAGCATCTTATCATCCTATAGTGGTTGAGGAGCCGTAAACTATTAATAGCAAGAATCAATGGGCATTGACAGTTTCCCAAATAAATAAGCATTGAGCTTGTTTAGAAACTAAAAGTAAACTCACCCATCACTACTACCCGAAAAGATCCTCTGTGCATCTGGATTCCACGTCACACTTAGAGCTCGCCCTACGAAGATAATATTTCACAAATCTCTAAGTAGAAGCAACAAAAAAACAATGAGGGGAAAAGAACTTTGGCCAAGATGGATAAAGATGTCTCACCACTGACCCTAGGCAATGATCTGTAATATGTTAACTTGTTTAAGCCAGAGACATGATATATTCTCACGCAACCGTCATCACAGGCAGCTGCAATTCGTCTATACTCAGCCTCTGATTCCTCATTAACCTCACGCAAGTCATAATCATCTCCACTCTCACTTCCTTCATCATCATCGTCATCCGTTTTTTCACTCAAGTATCCATTCTCAATCCGCTGAGCTTTTGTATCTTCTACATCAATGGAGAGATCATTAGTGGGAGCCACAGCCATTTGCCAGATTGAGACTCCAGTTGACTCTAGCACAATCTGCGTATGAACAGAGAACCAAAAAAGAAACGTCTGAATAACAGATAGCCTAAACAATCGATCCGTTCAACTAAAATTGGCAGAAGAAAGCAAAACAAAAAAGGAAATTCAATCCAGGAACACCCACCTGCTTCAAATCGAAAAGATCCCACTCTGAAATCGTTCCATCTAGGCTCGAAGAGATCAAACGGCCGGAAGAACCAGTACGGCACCACGCGAGGGACGAGATTCTCGAATTAGGGTCACCATGGATGGTCTAATCGAAGGTCCAAAAGAACCCAAACCCCCGAAAGGTAAAAAAACCAAAAAACACAAATCAACTCTACATACTCCACAAATCCAAGAGACTTGCTAACGAGCTAATCGAAAGCAGAAGAAATAGGTTTCGAAATTGAAGCCGTAGAGTACGTACGAGTTGACAGTGCCATCCGACGGTGCCGGGAGCGACGAGCCAAACCTCAAGGGAACCGTCCTCGCGAGCCGCCGCTACCTTAGAGCCGTCAGCGACGTCGCAGCCGTCGGAGAAGGTGGTAAGGGCAACCACAGGGGAGGGCTTCCAATCGACGGAGCTGCACCGTAGCTCCCGCATGGCGGCGGAGAATTGACGCAGAAGAGCCACTGTAGAAGCAAGAGAGGAACAGGGAGAGAAAGAGGAGGCGAAGGCGAGTTAGGTTTGAGGGTTTTACTTAGTAAGAGGGGCACCAATTTAAACGGGCTTGGGTCGACCCAAACCCGACCCGGATGTTTCGGATTTTTTTGTTTTGTTTTTTAAACGAATCCGCAGACTGTAGTAAATGATCTACTAAACTCATTCAATCATGCATGTAACTAACACACACACACACATATATATATAATATTTGATGTTTTATTATATGGTCTTGACGATTTTTTTTCTCTTATTTGACTATGTCCGTCAAATTCTATAAACTCCAAAAATGTGATGGACTGTAATATTAAATCTCTATATAATATTTATATAAGTTTTTTTTATCATACTACTGAATTATTTCTTTTTCTATGTGGAAATAAAAAATATCTAGAGGCCAAAAAATCTACTAAAAAATATTTAGTTTTAAATTGATAACGTAGATTCTAAGAAAAAAAAATATCATTGAGTGAGAGAATTTTTTGTACCAAAGGAAACTACCAAAATCCTTCAGGTGTAGAGTAAACTCATCGGTTCCACGTAATAGTTTGTAAATCACGTGGAACAAATAAATAAATCGAAACTGACATGTTCAGAAAAAAAAACTCATATTTTGGAGGGTTGTTGAACCCATAACCTCCACCTAGAAAGACAAGGCTCTCAACCAACATAGTTGGAAGCTTACCGACTGTAAATGAGAGCTGTTATTACATACAAAGAGTACAAATGTTTGTATATATAAAAGACTTTTAAAATAAGAAAAGAGATAATATATTACTAATTTGTAAGATATATAGAAATATTGTAGAGATAAAGAAACATCAGTGCAGAGTAATAGGGTTACGCATGAGCGTGGCCATGATTTTCTGTGTACTGAAACCCGAAGGCGTGCCCGTTTGGGTATAGAGTTCGTGCATGTCAATCGGATACCCAAACTTCGAGTATCCAAAGAAGCTCCAAATGCTTGGATATCCACGCAGTAACTCGGTCGGTTAGGACAAGAGTTTGAGCCGCCAAGGAGAAAGGTGTAGACGGAGAGAGATGTATGTGAGGAGCAACCAAACCAATCTTGTAAGTTGTAAGACCCCGCGGACATTACAGTGTTGAAATTATCCTCACGTACCAATATAAGATCTTTTAACGTGTTATGTTTTCACTCGTACATATTTTAGAAAGTGTTTTTCAAGAGGTGATTTATCTTGAGACTAATATGAAACAAGCACATTCAATTTTGAATTTTCTTATAATAGACAACTGAAAAAATAGATTCATCTTTTTTATATGAATAGTTTAATCACTTTTTTTAAGTGATTTCATATTGTATACACTACAAGAAAATCTTCATATAGCGACGGAATTTGCGACGGAATTTTTCCGTCGCAAACAAATTACGACAGAATTCGACGGTTTTATGACGGAATGCGAAAATTTTTATTCCCTCGCAAATAGTCGCAAAATCCGCGACGGAATACGACGGAAACGTTGTCGTCGTAAAACCAAACATTATTTGCGACATAAATTTTAATATTTGCGGAATTTGCGACAGATTTGCGACATAAATTTTAATTTCTGTCGCAAATCCTAATTTCATTTTTTTCGTTATTTTCGATGAAAATTTTCAAATTTTCGCGGTTTATTTTTCGTTTTGCGATGGATTGCGACAGAAATTTCTGTCGCAAATCCAAATTTTATTTTTTTCGTTATTTTCGATGAAAAATTTTAAATTTTCGCGGTTTATTTTTCGTTTTGCGACGGATTGCGACGGCAATGTCCGTCGCAACACTTAATAAAACTGCGACTTCGTCTTTCTCCTCCAGACTTCGAAATTTTAAAAAAAATCTCAATCTTATCCAATCTTCTCCAACAAATTGTTTTTCTTCAAAATTCGCCAAGATATGTGTATATATATCGTGTATATGGATATGTATATATGTGAATGTATGTGTATATGTATGTATTGTGTATATATATGTGAATGTGAATATGTGTATGTGTATGTGTGTATGTATATGTGTATGTGAATGTGTATGTGTTTATGTATGTATATGTGTATGTGTGTGTGTTTATGTATGTGTATTGTATATGTATGTGAATGTGAATATGAATGTGAATGTGAATGTGTATGTGTATATAAATGTGTATGTGTGTTTATGTGATGTGTATGTGAATATATATATATGTATATGTATGTGTATATGTGTGAATATGTATGAATGTGTGTTTATGTATGTGTGTAATGTATATGTATATGTGTATGTAATTTTATATGTGTATGAATGTGTGTTTATGTGTATGTGTATATATATGTATGTGTATATAGATTTATATGTGTATATATGTATGAATGTGTGTTTATGTATGTGTGTGTATGTAAATGTATATGTGTATGAATATATGTGTATGTATATATATGTATATAAATTTATGTGTATATGTATAATGTATGCGCATATGTGTAATATATATGTATGTAAATATATGTATACGTGTGTATATGTATATTATATATTTTTTTAAAATTAAAAAAAAATATTTGCGACGGATTTTTCCGTCGCAAATCCGTCGCAAAACGCAGATTTTGTTATTTTTTTTAAAAAAAAAATATTTCCGTCGCAAATTCATATGTTTCTTGTAGTGATAGTCCCGTATCTATAATGCCCCATTCAAAATGATGTTTGTCGCATGATAAAATCAAGTTTGCCCTCTATTATAATTTTTCCTAGATGCAACCATATATACTCTACAACCAAAGCCACAACCACTGGCCATCGTAAAGTTGGGTCGAAGTTCGGATTCTTACTCTCCCTAGACATGTACATCTTGGTGATGGACAAATATCCGAACTTTGAATATCTCGTCAACTCGGACAATCATGTTGTCATGTCCAAACCCAAAAAAAACATCAAATGAAAGAATAGAAATTGGTTCTTGACTTAAACACCAGATACTATCGGGAGATTTGAAAAATATTATAGAGATACGATAAAATCATGAAGATATTATAAGATATATTTAGGATATTTACGTTGATTATATTAAATATTTAGTTTATTTATTTACTTGTCATCCACCTGTATAAGTATATATCAAATTATCAAAATATCTTTGAAGTCAACAATTTTTTCAAGATACTGGGTTTAGGTACCCGACTACTCGAATTTAGCCACAGAGACTCCAGTCACGGGTATCGACTTCACGAAAACGAAATTAGATAATACTTTTGTAAAACCCGTAAAGACGAGATCAAAGTCGGATACCTCTAAAAACCAGGTATATGGCTCATGTTCATCTCTACTTAGTACTATGGTTACGGGAGGGAGGGAGAGAAAGTGTTTGGAAGTAGGAGATATTTCTCCAAGTTATTTTATTTAATCCTTCATTACCTTACATATATATACATAATGGAATAACAAAAATATATGGTAAGGAAATAAAATAACATACGACTATATACAAATATAGAAATAAATGGATGATTTGTGCTTGATTGAATGATGAAATATTCTCCGACGGCTGCACATGAGCTCGAAAGGAAGAGAGGACCGTCGAAACGAAAGGATCATATCCATTGAGTTAGACACGTACGTATATACACACATGTATATACATAAAATGTTCAAACGTATATTATTATTATTATTATTATTATTATTATATTATATTATATTATATGTGTGTACATTGAAAATCGGCAATATTGACCAAAAAGATGTTAGATAATGATCACCATGCATAATTCCCATGGAACGCCTGTGTATAAATATACTGGAAAAATATATAATATATGGTGCTTGTGTGATATGATACTGTCAAATTCATCGATAATCATAATCATAAACTGTTCCATGGGCATGTAACTTTTTATTTTGCTGAAACCATGAACAGCAGCACCAGAGTTTCAAATGATTATTTCATGGAATAAAAATGGCATAAAATATCTTTTTTTTCCAATGAGAATATTAAATGCTCCAAATGGGTTATTAAAGAGATTTGCCACTTATCCACCTCTGAAACATGATGGAGCTCTCATCCGGTTTGAACTCTACCGTGTTTCAGTTCATATAAAAGGCCAGTCCGGTGGACAAAACATCCCGTTAGATGGGGTCCGGTGAAGGAGGTCCCACCTCAAGAGAAAAAAGAAACGACGACAAGATTATGTGCATTACCCGCCGACTTGGTTATCCATCAGCCACGGTCTCCAATCATCGACAATGGAGTAGTTTAGCGATCTTATCCACGCTTGAGTCCCGAGAAATGGCACCCTCAGATCATGATCACCGCTGTTTGATTGTGAATTCTCGGGATTAAGCCAATATTTGTGCACTACAAAAAAAATGGTCATTTCCAACGGATTTCCAACGGATTTTTCCGTTGGAATTTCGTCGTTAGAAATCGGCGTCCGTTGGAAAACCATTGGAATTTTCAACGGAATTTCAACGAATTTTTCCGTTGGAATTTTCCAACGGATTTCTAACCGCAATTTCGGTTGGAAAATTTCAACGGAATTTCCAACCGCAATCCGTTGGAATTTTCCAACGAAATTTCCAACCGATATCCGTTGGAAAATTCCAACG
>NW_010966986.1:23625-32808 GCF_000463585.1 Tarenaya hassleriana
CGACATCGACACCAGCCCGACCCGACCAAATCACGATTTCGAAACTCACTTCCCAGTAGGTCACCCATCCTTCCACTGCTCCAGCTCAATCCTCCTTAACCCTGGGTAATAGAGATCAGGTTTTCCAAAAAACGAGAGAGGCGATCTCACCTGAAAATCAAAGACCAGTATCCTTTGATGCTGTTGTTCACGTGGTACGGTATGCTGCTTCGTACGGAATATCTCTTCTGCATCTAACCCATGTTCCAATGCTTCCCTGCATCAAGAGAGATCATATCCTCAAAACCCTAATTTAAAGTTGTTTTTTAATTACATTGTCTAATAATATATAGTTCATACAAGTATTTTTCGATTACATGAACTATTATTGTTCGTATACATTCGTGACGTGAAGTGCTCGGTGTACGCTTTCGTCGTTAGCCCAATAGTAAATTAGCGATCGTCGACGTTCCTGCACGAGATTGCAAGTGGATAATAACACCGTAAATGGTTAGAAGGTATTTTCGATTTGTAACTAATGGGAATTAACAAGCTTTCCCCAATAAAAATGGACAATTGCTTAAAAAAATCATGAACTTTAAAAAAAAAATCTATATAAAATTAGCAACAAAATTTGAGTAATTAATAATATTATAAGTGATTAAAATAAGATGTCTCCTATTTGAGAATAAAAGATGAGAGTTTTTAAGTAAAAATGTGATAAAAAAAAAGGGTAGTTTTGGTCCAATTTTTGTATAAAAACCTTAAAAGAAAGTGTAATAAAAATTTAATTATCCTAATTAGGTTCACTTACATAGCAATCAAGACCTGGAACGGAGAGATTTCCATCGACAGCTCCTCTAAGGTACCTTCTTTGTGGCGGAAACGTCCTCAATGATATTTCACAGTTTGGAATCAAAATAAACTCATCGAATAACCTGGAAACACACTGTAATAACGAACCATAATAAGATCTCCACACGCTTATTCTATATATACATATATATATAATAAGATCTCCACAAGCTCATTGTGTATGTATATATATATATATATTCATACATACATGATTAAGGTGCTTACCTTGTCATAGTCTTGAAGGAGGTTGATGCATTCCGAGTTACCAGGAGATATGTAATTTTCACCACAGCTTCTCTTTAGCGACTGCAGAGAAAAAGAAGTGGTTGACGACTCCGTGAATTCGGGGACGAGAGAAACGGGGGGCGGTACGGATTCTTTACCTCGTAGAGCTCGTCCGAGATAAGCCCCATTCCATGAGCATACTGAGTATGGTAGTTACCATCGAAACGAGCATCGGTTGCGGGGTTTCCGAGGGCATAACCCTGTTTTTGCACCCGTAAATGGGAATAAAAAGATACATCATTTCTCCATAGTGAACAAAACTTTTTTGGGGTAGCCGAATGTCCTAGGTCAAAGTCTAAACTAATTTTGGAGCCCTCAATCAAAATGTTATTTGTAATATAAGCTCCCTTCCCAAATTTAAGGTTTGAATTTGGGACGAGATAGACGCTTTACGCTCTATTCACCCGTTCAACTATCCAAGTTTGGGAATATCGAACAAGAACTTGTATACAATGATGGAGAAATTGGGGGATGGCAATGAGGACCTGAAGATTCACTCGAGGTTTCGATCCTTGCTCGTTTCCTGCATTGTCTCGTCGTGTTTAGACATTGAACCAAGCGGGAAATAGATAGTTCAGACAAAGGAACTCGGAGTTTGTAGAAATGTATATGTACCTTTCGAGATTTGTTGAACGATTCCCGGGACAACCAAACCGGCGTAAGAGTCTCCCGTGACATAAAACGGATTGGAGAGAAACTCCAGATGATCGACGAGCCACTTCAAAATATGACGCAAATGTTAACAAAACAATATATTACGGGAAATGCGCCTCGCGAAACTCGACATTGTAGCCCTCGCGAGGATTCCGCATTTTACCTTCCGGACGAAATCTGATACTTGTTCTGCTTGTCTCGTATCGCTCGGTTTCTCGGCGAGCGGAGTTCTTGCGTAGGAGAAACCGGTTCCGACAGGTTGGTCCAAATAGAATATGTTGGCTGCCTAAGGAAGCAGCAATAACCAAATTCCCAAAAAACTGAACAAAAGAAAGAACGAAACCCTAATTGTGAATGGAACAGTTCTCATGCACCTTTGTCCATGAATACGTAGTAGCGACCAAAGAAGGCACGCCTCCATTGTAATCTTCGTCTTTGAAAGCCAAAGGGCATTCAATCATATATATATATATATATATATATATATATATCAGAGAAATCGTTAGAACACGATTTAATCAAAGTTTTTAATTTTAATTTTTTTGTGTGTGGTTACGTACCCATCTGGTAAAGAAGGCCGTACAAGGAAGAACAACCAGGGCCTCCATTTAACCAGACCACAAGAGGGTCTTCTTCTGGATTCTAATCAGACTTTACAAAGTAATAGAACAACTGCACTTCCTCTGATTCTCCAACACCCACATACCTAATTTCACACATGTATTAACATAAAATAAAATGGACCGACATGGATTATATCAAGAGAGACCCATGAGACAAAATCCTAAGGGAAGAAAAAAAACCAGACCCTGTTTCGAACTCGATGGGAAGAGGACCGTCGAAGCCAGGAAGAAACTTAACGACCGAACCAGAATCGATGTGTTGGCTCACGAGAAGCAGAAGCAACACCGACCAAAGACAAGCTTTCGCCATTTTCCCGATTTTCGGGGTTTGAAGATTGAGTTTTCGGACAAGAAATCTATGGCTCAAAGAATAAGAATCTGAACTTATAAAGGGAAAACCTTTTATTTATTTATTTTATAAAAAGGACAGTTGTTAGGTTCGTTAAATCGCTGTTGCTCTTCTGATTTCCCGCTTAATTGTTTTTTGTCATTTTTTTTTCTATTTCGGCACATCATTACATATATAATTATTATTAATTTAAAAGTTCTTCCGGAGACAAACTTAACTTTAACATATTTTGAAAAATCATTGTTATTATAATATAATATTATTCATCCGTTTGTGTTATTAAATGTCCACGCGTACCAAATCCAGAATCCGTGAGGTGCCCATCTCCGTAAATACATAAACAATGACTACTCCTCCAATACAAATATCTAAATTATTTTCAATATGTGACAACAATTTTTTTTCAATAAATGGAGAAATGACAAGTTTCATGAGCTAGCAATTTGTTGGATTTTTTTTTTTGTGAAATAAAATTTAGAACAACATCTAATGTAAATTATTTTTCGATTTTTATTACTTATTAGAATTGATATAAATTTCGTATATACATTGAACAAAAGAGAGATTAAAATGTATTCAACGCCTTTTAAGATAAAGAGAATTTCAGAGAGAATTACATCACTTAGAATAAAATAAAATAAAATAAAATACGAGTTAAATATTCTAAGACCCAGAAAAACTTATATCTCATTACTATATCACTTTATGTCACAATGTGAAACACAACAAGAGAAGAGATTGGAAAAACTTGTGTGTATTGCTCACGATCGTGGACTATATATGCACATCTCAAAGATAAGATTAAATCTAGTTATATATGGAACGTATTTCTGACGAATCCAATATCAAAAGCAACTAACTCTATCACATAATATATGATATATATACGCAGGATCTTTTCGTCCAATACCCCCCTCTTTTCGTCCAATACCCCCTCAAGTTGGTGAGTGCAAATTTTGCAAACCCAACTTGCCAAGAAACCAAGTAAACTCTTTTTTGCCTAAAGTCTTAGTGAATATATCGGCTAGTTGTTCTCGGGTTGGCACATGATGTGTAACAATGTTCCCCTGGTCGAGATGATGATGTAGGAAATGACAATCTACTTCGATGTGCTTCATGCGTTCATGATAGACGTCGTTGGACGCAATATGGAGAGCCGCTTGACTATCACACAATAATAACATCGGACTTGAGTGGTTTACGCCAAAACAGGAAAAAAGACTCTTAATCCAAAGTAGTTCGCAGGCAGCAAGACGCATGACGCGGTACTCGGATTCGGCCGAAGACAGTGACGGTACGGTCTGCTTCTTAGTCTTCCAAGATATCGACGACGTGCCAAGTTGAACGAACCAACCACTCAAAGATTTCCGAGTAACAGGGCAACCGACGTAATCAACATCACACCAACCTCGTAAACGTAGATCACAGTCAGCCCGAAAGAGAACTCCTTGGCCCGGATCACGTTTCAAGTACCGAACAACGTGAATTGTAGCGTCCCAATGATCTTGCCGCAGATTCTGCATGGATTGTGACAGAGTATGGACCGAGTTAGCGAGCTCCGGACGAGTGACGGTGAGATAAATGAGGCGACCCACAAGACGACGGTCACTACAAAAAAAATGCGAAATTCCAACGGATTTTTCCAACGGATTAATCCGTTGTAATTTTTCCAACGGATTTCCAACGGTATACCGTTGGAATAATTCCAACGCATTTCTAACGGCTTTCCAACGGACGTCTAACGGATTCGTCCATTAGAAATCCGTTGGAAATTTTCAACGGCATATCAACGGATATTTGAGTTGGAAATTTTCCACGTATATTCCAACGGATTTCCGTTGGAAATAACGTTCGACGAATTTCAACGACAATCCGTCGAAATTATCCGAACGTTATGAAACGCGGCAATAATTCCGACGGATATCCGTTGGAAATAGTCGAACGTTATAATGTTCGAAATATTCCAACGGATATCCGTTGGCAAGTGTAACGGTAACGAACTTTTCAACGGATTTCCAACGGATATCCGTTGGAAAGTTTCTCTATTTAAAGCACCCGGCCATAGTTCGCCCAAACCACTCTCTAAATCACTCTTATACTATTCTTTTACCAAAAATTCTCCTAAAAATGACATCTTCAACAAATCCGAATATTCGTTCGTCCCGACAGTGGATATACGAAAGAGTTGATTCGATTACAAAAGAGGTAACGCAAGAATTCATTAACGGTTTGGAACAGTTTATGAATTTTGCTTCTATGCAGCCGTTGTGTCAAGAACGTGGAAAAATGCTATGTCCATGTACAAGTTGTCGCAATTTTAAATATCGCAGTCCAGAAGATGTTTGCAAACATCTATTTCGAAGGGGATTTGTCGAAGATTATTATATTTGGCGATTTCATGGAGAAGAAGTTCGGACAATCACAACGGGACAACATGTCTCGGCCGAGCAGAGGTATGATGTAGATGAAGATGTAAGAAATCCTTATGTTGAAATGGTGACAGATGCTTTTCCTGGGGCATTGGCTGAGCAAAACTCATCACAAGATCAGGAGGAGCCAAACGTCGAAACAAAACGGTTTTTCGACATGTTGGATATGGCAAATCATCCTATCTATGAAGGATGTAAAGAAGGTCAGTCACGTTTATCTCTTGCATCAAGATTGATGAGTATGAAAACGGATTACAATGTCACCGAAAATTGCATGGATTCATTTTGTCAAACGTTGCGTGAATATTTACCTGAAAATAACGAAGCTCCAGAATCGTATTATGATACGAAGGCTATGTTGAAGAATTTGGGAATGCCTTATGAAAAGATTGATGTTTGCAAAAATGGTTGCATGCTGTACTGGGGTGAAGAAAAAGAATTGGTTAAGTGTAAATTCTGTGGGACTAACAGATACCGTCCGAGTAAGAATGTACAGAGACAAACTCCGTATAAAAAGATGTTCTATATGCCAGTATCGTACAGATTGAAGCGTTTGTATGAATCACAACAAACGGCTTCGCATATGAGATGGCATGCCTCGCATTCTACCGTTGATGGAGAAATGCAACATCCATCAGATGCTTTGGCGTGGAAAAACTTCAACATGGTATTTCCTCAATTCGCTGCTGAGCCTAGGAATGTGTATCTATGTTTGTGTACTGATGGATTTAGTCCGTACGGACAGTCTGGCATGCAGTATTCATTATGGCCAGTAATACTTTCTCCGTACAACTTACCACCTGAGATGTGCATGAAAAGAGAAATTATGTTTTTGACATTGTTGATTCCTGGGCCAGAACATCCGAAGAAGAGTTTTGATGTGTATTTACAGCCGCTCATGAAGGAGTTGAAGGATTTGTGGGACATTGGAGTCCCTGCTTACGACGTAAGTGTGAAACAAAATTTTACACTGAGAGCGGTTCTTCTTTGGACGATCAGTGATTTTCCGGCGTATGGCATGCTATCGGGATGGAGCACACATGGAAGACATGCATGTCCGTTTTGCATGGAGGAAACAGAAGCGTTTCAGTTGAGACATGGGAGAAAGACGTGCTGGTTTGACTGTCATCGCAGATTTCTTCCAAGGAATCATCCGTTAAGACAAAATCGTACGCTTTTTACCAAAGGTAAAATCGTTACTGAGGAAGGTCCTGTTATGCAAACCGGAGAGCAAATTTATTCTGAGCGAATAAATAGTGGATATTTGGATGATTTGGAAGCTTCTGTGCATTGTGGAGGAAATTTTGGGCATAAGAAGTGCAAAGGATTTGATGATTGGCATAACTGGTATAAGCGTAGTATTTTTTGGGATTTGCCTTACTGGAGTTCGCTAACGCTTCGACACAATCTGGATGTTATGCATATAGAGAAAAACTTTTTTGATAACATCATCAACACCGTTCTAAATGTGCCAGGGAGAAGTAAAGATAACATCAACTCGAGGAAGGACTTGAAAGATATATGCAAGAGAAAAGAGTTGGAGTTGACACGTGATCGTCACGCACCTGTGCCGATATTCAGACTCACAAAACCAGGTAAAACGGTCTTGTTTAAATGGTTAAAAGAAGAGGTTAAATTCCCTGATGGATATGCATCCAAATTGGCGCGATGTGTTGATACCGATTCATTAAAACTTATGGGAATGAAGAGTCATGATTGCCATGTATTCATGCAAAGACTTATTCCTATTGCATTTGCGGAGCTATTGAAACCGAGTGTCCACGGAGCGTTATGCGGTATCAGCACATTCTTTCGAGATATATGTGCAAGATCTCTGAGAAGAAGTAATGTAGAGGTTTTGAAAGGCAACATTCCTGAGATACTTTGCGCATTGGAAAAGGTATTTCCACCTTCATTTTTTGATGTGATGGAACATTTACCTATTCATTTACCAGATGAGGCGATATACGGTGGTCCAATACAGTTTAGGTGGATGTATCCATTTGAGCGATTGTTTTTCCATCTGACGAAGAAGGCAAAAAACAAAGCAGCAGTGGAAGGATCTATCGTCAAACAGTATTTGTAAGAGGAGATCTCCTACTTCAGTTCTTTCTATTTTGAATCTCATATTCAGACGAAGAAAAGGAGGGCTATCAACGAAGACGATAGAAGTTATCTCTACCACTATGATTCATGTTTCAGACTTATTCCCGAAAGTTTTCAGCCTACTGGACGCCTCGGAGGCAAATCTGAAGAATATTGGTTAACTGTACAAGAGTACAATCACATCGCCACATATATACTGTTGAATTGTGAAGAACTTAAGCCATACGAAAGGTACACATTTTTTAATCTTAGATGTGATTAGAAATTAATTAATTACATATTTGCTAACAACTTTTTTTTGTAAGACTTTTTGACGAGGATGTTTTGGCAACATATCCTAATCTATGTGGGGAGGAACTTGAAGGAATGAAGGAACAACATTATGCATCTTGGCTTCGAGACTACGTAAGTATTCTAGCTATATATATATGTACGTGTATGTATTTGTGTATTAATTTAATTTTTATGCGCAGATTCAGTCATGCAGTGATAGAATTCCGGCATGGATCAGAGATATATCACATGGACCTGGAAGAAAAGTCATTTGCTGGCCGATAATGTTCACCCGAGGATACACGTTTCACACTTACGATCATGGAAAACATAAATCCATGTTCAATTACGGAGTTTGTATAAAAAGCGGGTCATCGGAAGATCCTGATTTCTTTGGGGTTCTTCGTCAGATTTTCCAACTCCATGTCATTCCAGAATATTTCCAACGGATGCCTGTTGGAAATGAAGATTATAACGGGCATCCGTTGGAATTTATCAGACAACATTAAATGCACCCAGAAAATTCCAACGGATACCCGTTGGAAATCCGTTGGAATTTTCGATTATATAAGGGCGAGCGGCCCCATTCTTCACCCTCATTCCAACATCTCAAAAAAAACCAAAAAAAAAAAAAATTCAACCAAAAAAAAAATCACAAAATGGTAATTGGTTTTCAATTCTTGTTCAATTCTTTAATATTTATGTTTTGTATTAATAACTAACTATTGTTTTTTTACAGTTTCGTAGGCGATTTTCTGGTTCCGAAGGATTGTTAGCGGGTTCTTCTGGAGCACCACCACCGCCGCCACCACCACCTTCTCGTCTTCCGGAACCGGTGGACGCTCCTCCACTTTTCCCAGAGTGTGATATAACTCTGGAGGAGGTAGAGAAAATTTTAAATTCCTTCGACACTCGCGAGGTGCCGCTAATCGATCCCGAACTAGACGGGGCGTTATGGTAATTAATTTATAAATTAAATTATTTCAATATTTATTTTAAATTATATTATTAGTTAATATTAATAAATTGTTATTATAATTAGGTTCGGGGTTAACGATAAAGATTTGAGGAAAAAATTTACAGCAATAATAACGTCAAATTTTCCTCAACTCTACTACTGTTGGACGGTGGTACCGGACAACATCAAACGTTCTTGGTGGCATTCGTTCATCGTAAGTTATATTTTTAAAATTTTATTTAAATAAAATAAATAATCACTAACTCTAATTTTTTTAAAGCAATCTTTTCGTTGGAAAAAAAAGCAAACCGATAAAGTTTACAAAGAGTTCAACCAGCTGGGTATGCAGCAGTTGAAACAAATGATGAACAATGCCAAACGCCGTCAGCTGCATGGACTGCCACCGGAGTGGGCAACAAATGACTTGTACCAGCAGCTTCTTTCGCATTAGAACTCAGACCATTTCAAGAATAAGAGTTCTAAGGCGAAACAAAGTCGTCTGTCCCAAAAATTCGAGGGTGATGGGCCTCATCGTCATACCTCCGGTGCTAAATCATTCAAGAAGAGGCAAAAAGAGATGGTATTTACTTAAACTTTAATTTAATTTTTAATTAGTTTTTTAATATTAGATTTTTTATTATGTTAATAATATATATATATATATATAGG